>NC_138768.1:882062947-882117947 GCF_965119305.1 Pelophylax lessonae
GTTAAAACAGCAACTCATCGAAATCCCTAATTATTCCTGCTGTAGAGTCACAGGAAGTGACACGGTTGGAGATTTTGGTGAGTTGGAGTTTTCAGCAGAACACCAGATGATGACACAGAGAAGGAAACATTGTCAGATCATCAGAAACAATGCAACACCCAACCTAGACATCTCCTTTCCTTTGTTAACCCTGGTTCATGACTTTGAATACGACATCCCTGTGCGACTTCATCACGGCTTGCATACGACTTCTTTAACAGAAGTCAATGCACGTCGTATTGAAGTCACACCAAAAGCAGCGCAGGAACCTTTTTCCAAGTCGGAGCGACTTGAGTGGCACCAGTTAGCATGTTTCCTTTGCCGTTAATGGGGTCCGACTTGTCATACCACTTTTAACTCTCAAGTCGCAAGACAAGTCGCAGCCGCGTGAACCGGGGCTTATATAAAAGTAACATTGCAATAATGTATCATTGCAATTTTGGTAAGTTGTTAGATTGTTAAGATAAAACAATTTCTATACCTTCAAATAAGTTATTTCCTAAAATAAATCAGTAAAAAGAAATGTGAAATGTATAATAAAATCTTAGCAATTTAGAAGTTAGAGAAAAGGAACCTTCTCTTGGTCCATATTTTATCCGGGGTTGGGTTCTCATCGGGTCCGGTTGGTAAAGATTTGGCAGAAATGAAGTGGAATTTATAGCTAATTTAGTTCAATGGAGATCTTTCCAGTCTAGTCTCTTCTTTCAGCACGTGTAACTAAGAAAATGTATTTCATGGAACTCAGAGGACTGTAGAGGACAATGTTTCAGTCTCTAGACGTCTTCATCAGATCAGGATTGGTGTTCTCTGGAGGTCTTCATCAGATCAGGATTGGTGTTCTCTGGAGGTCTTCATTAGATCAGGATTGGTGTTCTCTGGAGGTCTTCATCAGATCAGGATTGGTGTTCTCTGGATGTCTTCATTAGATCAGGATTGGTGTTCTCTGGAGGTCTTCATTAGATTAGGATTGGTGTTCTCTGGAGGTCTTCATCAGATTAGGATTGGTGTTCTCTGGATGTCTTCATCAGGTCAAGATTGGTGTTCTCTGGAGGTCTTCATCAGATCAGGATTGGTGTTCTCTGGAGGTCTTCATCAGATCTGGATTGGTGTTCTCTGGAGGTCTTCATCAGATCAGGATTGGTGTTCCCTGGAGGTCTTCATTAGATTAGGATTGGTGTTCTCTGGAGGTCTTCATCAGATCAGGATTGGTGTTCTCTGGAGGTCTTCATCAGATCAGGATTGGTGTTCTCTGGAGGTCTTCATCAGATCAGGATTGGTGTTCTCTGGAGGTCTTCATCAGATCTGGATTGGTGTTCTCTGGAGGTCTTCATCAGATCAGGATTGGTGTTCTCTGGAGGTCTTCAAATCAGAGATGGTGTGATGGAAATCCGGACTTTCTGTAACAGGCAGGCCATGTATAATATCAGAAATCAGCAGAATAGAAGAAGATGCTGGGAAAAGCACTGACCCAGGATTTCATGGCATGCGGTGGAGAGATGGACAGTCTACCACATCTCACTCGGCCTCCCCATGGGGTTGCAGAGGCTTCAGGGAGCTTACTTTATCCCCCCAGCCAATGTCATGATAATTTAGAATGTCATCTCCTGTCACAGTGACCATCTGTTTACCTTTGTAGTACTCCTCCTCATACAGGATCCAGGCCCCACTGACATTGTTTTGTGATGAAGCCATGTTGTCAAATCCATAAGATTTAAGGGTACTTGCAGCTTTGTTCAGGGTCAAAGATTTGCCCCCATAGTTGATGTGCTCAAACAGAGTAATCTTTGGATTATACAGACCACCCTTCACAAGTCGCACAGAGCTGATTTTCTTCTCAAATGCTGGGATTGATGGGTAAGAGCCTTCCAAGAGGCATTTAAACTTTCCCTTATAATTGGTTTCAGTAAAGACAATCCATGGCTCTCCATGGACTTTGAGAGATTGGGCTTTCTCCAGGAATCCAACATTTTTCAGGTCGGGATCGTCTTGCTCTATAGACACAGAGTCTCCCTTGAATTCTGGGAACTCGAACAGCTCAAGAGCGCTCATCTTCCACTTCTATGTGAAGGTCAAATACGGAAACAGAAATCTCTCTGCAGGTTGGTTTGAGTTTTCTTCTTGGCTGATGGGGAATTTATAGAGAAGCCTCCATGATGAAATCACATGAACTCCTTTTTGGGGAATTTCAAAATTACTTCAGAATGTCTGCTGGCTCATTACCATATTTGCTTCCACTATCACATTTTTTGTCAACTCAGATTTTTTGTTTTTTTTGTTTTCTTGCCTCAGTTTTAGTTCTTAATCATTGGCAATAAAGGATTTATGTTTGATCTCCTTCGGCATCATAAACTTTGATATCTTTCCTAAGAAACTGGGAATTGTGTCTTTTCTTTCTAACATTTCTTGATAAGTAAAAGTCGGATCTCTGGTTTGGTTCTATTGTTCTGGTTTCTCTATGGTATGATGAAGTACTCTTGTAGATATTATTGGAACACAATTATATATCATATACTTTAACCACTTGAGCTCCAGAAAGGTTTTCCCCACTAAACCAGGCTATTTTTTTGCTGCGTGGCACTGCGTTACTTTAACAAATGCACGGTCATGCAACACTGTACCCAAACAACATTTATATAATTTTTTTTCCAATCAAATATAGATTTCTTTTGTTATTATTTGATCACCACTGTTTTTTTTTTTTTTTTTTAATTTTTGCGCTCTAATTGGAAAAAAAAACTATATTTTTTAACCACTTGCCGTCTGCTCACTCGAGCACTACTGCGGCAAAGTGGTTGGTTATCGTCTGGCGACGTAGACCTACATAGCCAGACACTCCCCTTTCTCGGTGGTGCACGCGTGCCGCCGGAGGCTCGCTCCCGCTGTGTTCAGTCACAGCGGGAGTCGGGCCAGGGGAGGAGCAGCGGTGATCGCCGCTGCTCTTCCCCGATCGCCGGGGAATCGAGTGTGGAGATCCGCCTGCTTGTGTAAACAGAGCGGGCGGATCTCCTAAGTGACAGGCAGGGTCAGATTGCAGGGTTCAGCATAGCTGAACCCTGGATCTGTCCTTGTGTCACACAGTCACCTCCCCCAACACACGTTAATAAGCACCAGGCATACATTAACCCCTCCCTCTCCAATAAAATTAACCCCTTCCCTGCCAGTGTCATTTTTACAGTAACAGTGCATATATATAGCACTGATTATTGTAGTACTGTCACTGGTACCCCCAAAAGTGTCAAAAATGTCAGTCAGGGGTCCGATCTGTCCGCCGCAATGTCGCAGTCCCGCAAAAAAAATCGCAGATCGCTGCCATTGCTCGTTAAAAAAAAAACACCAAAAATGACAGAAATCTTTCCCGTAGTTAGTAAAGGCAATAACTTTTGCGCAAACCAATCAAAGTACACTTATTGTGATTTTTTTTACCAAACATAGGTAGCAGAAAACAAATTGGATAAAAATTTAAAAAAAATGTGATTTTTACATTTTTTTTTTGGGGGGGGGGGGGGAATTTCATATAAAAAATGTGAAAAATATTGTTATTTTTTCAAAATTAACGCTCTTTTTTTGTTTATCGCACAAAAACTAAAAATCGCACAGGTGATCAAATACCAACAAAAGAAAGCTCTGTTTGTGGGAAAAAAAGGACGTAAATTTCGTTTGGGTACGGCGTCGCACGACCGCGCAATTGTCAGTTAAATTTGCACAGTGCCGAATCGCAAAAAGTGGCCCAAACGTAAGACAGCAAAATCCTCTAGTGGTAAAGTGGTTAATTTCCGTTATAAAAAATATCCAAAAAAAAATCAAATTTTGTCATAAATTTAGGCCAAAATGTATTCTGCTACATGTGTTTGGTAAATATAATAAACTATGGTATACGGTATATACTGATATTTATGCAGCTTTTACTTTCTGACTGCTTATCGCATTTCCCAAGGTGCTAAAATGCCAGGATAGTATAAACACCCCAAAAAATAGCCCCTTTTTGAAAAGTTGAGACTCTGAGCTATTTGCTGAGCAACATGTTGAGTCCATGAAAAATTGCATTGTCAAAATAATTAGATGATTCTCACACATGCCATGGACATATGTGGAATTACACCCCTAAACACGTTCTGCTTTTTCTTCTGAGTATTGAGATACCACACGTTTGAGACCTTTTGGGAACCTAGCCACGTATAGGCCTCCAAAATCCAATGACCACCTTCAGGCATTTAAAGGGTGTAATTCCTTATTCCTCAAAAATACATTTTCATTTTCTTTCTTCATTGTCCAAAATCTTGTGGCAACAAACAAGATCTTCAAAATCCTCGCCATGCCTCGCAGCAAACACCTTGGAGTGTCTACTTTCCAAAAAGGGCAAATTTTGTTGTTTCCTGGCATTTCAGAGCCTCTGAAACTATGATAGGTTGTCAAGAACTGAAATGAGGAAGTAACGCCCTTTGAAAGCCTAAAGGTGGTAATTAGATTTTGGGGTCCTGTACGTGGTTAGGCTGCCAAAAAGTCTCTCACATGTGGTATTCCCAGTCTCGAGAGAAGTAGCAGAATGTGTTTTAGGGTTTATCCACATGTACCCATGGCATGTGTGAGCAATATATCATTGAAATGATACGTTTGTGTGAAAAAAAAAAAAAAATTGTAATTTCCCAAAAACTTGTGACAGAGAATAAAATCTTCCATGCTCTCAACATGCCTCTCAGCAAATACCTTGGGGTGTCTAGTTTCCAAAAAGGGGTAATCTCTAGAGGTTTAACTGTCCTGGTATTTTATACCCAACATTAGAAGCCTATGCCATGATGGCTGCATTCACTTTCTTTTTTTACTTTCTTTCCTTAATTTTCACCTGGTCATCCAGCTATATTTTTTTCAACACCCCCCCCCCCCCACACACACACACACACACCCCACACCCACTCCAGATTAACAATGCTGCTGTCCAAGGGTATCTGCATTGCTCCTGCATCCACATTGGATCCCACCACCAGGACAGCAGCATTGTCATTTGGGGAGGGGAGGGGGTAGTGTTAGGTGGATTAGCAGAACACCTGTGTATACCCATGCTGGCAGACATGGCCCTCATCACACAGGTGTAGCACCCTCTAGTGTGTTCTAGGATTAGAGCAGGCAAACCATACTCTGACTCACATGGTAAGTTGGTGAATCTTAATTTGGTCAGGGTTCATTAAAGGGCTGGGTGACTCATCCTGGCAGCTCTCTCTGGAGCCTACCCCTTGTCTGGAAGGTTAGAGAACATTCTAGAAGTTGAGGGTGGGGTTAGGAGGTGCTACCTATAATATGTATGGGGCCTTGTCCAATCCCCAGCAGTGGGCTGGCAGGACACGGAGACAACCACATAAATAGACATAAGCCATGCCATCAGGGGAGCTGGGTGGAAGATGGAAATGCAGTAATGGGGAGGCAGTCGGTGGCCCTGAGGGGGCCCCTCTAGTCTGCGGGGGGTGTCCTACCTTGAACCTTGATTGGGGGGTGTCCTACCTTGTTTAGGTGCTGGAAGGATCCACCTAAAAAACACAGGAAGAGGTCTTCCTGGAGGCCCAAAAGCAAGAGAGGACAGACTGAGTAGTTTAACACTGTTGGGAAAAAAAAGGGGGGAGACTGACACCTGTAGCCAGTTTCCCTTGAACATAGCCATGGGCTTAATTCTTCATTCCTTTCCTAGCGTGACCTCCTGAGAGTCAGCCAGGTGGGCTGGTGTAGAGTCAGTTGGGTGGACTGGTGTAGAGAGGCAGCCAAGAGTGCTGGTGGAAGAGGCAGTTGCATCCAGGTAGGCTAGCATTGCTTGAAGAAGTGGTTTTGGGATCAGTGGCCACACAGGAGGCAGGGGTAAAAGGTTACATACTGTTTTACTACATCTGAGCTACACTTAAGGGACTGCAAGTTACTGCCTGTGATGGGCTGGTACTGATCTGAGAAGGAGTTTGTAAGATCTTTTAAGAGTGATTCAGCAGAAGCTGGCAAGTTTGTGCAGGAGGAAAGTAAAGAGGAGACTGTATATAGTTGTATATAGAAAGCTGTCCCTGAAGTTTGTTGGGCATCCCATAATCCCCCATCCACATTCAAGTTGTTAACCCCTAATAAAAAACTAAAACAAAGTTACTGATTGCTCTCTGACTTTGTGTGCCTGTTAAAATTTGGTGTGTCTTGCTGTGCAAGAGTGGGGGGAATCCTGTTTATCTGCAGTTTCTACATGGGTTGTGCTACATTTGGGGGCTTATCCGGGATATTGCCCACGGTAACCTGCATGGTCATTGCTCCTAACGACAGAAATTCATCAAGAAATAGGACTTCACTTTGTTGCTTGGATCACTAAGGGGGTGAAACAGGAATACAGAGTTATGTGCATTGACAACCTGTGACATTTGCTGTGTGAGTCAAGTGCCATTGCCCATAGCCCCTGGCAGGAGATGCTGCCATACTAGTGTTATACTGCATGCCCAGTTGCCTCAACCATGGCTGGGATGGCTACCTGTGCTAAAACCTGTTTATTCAGTGAGAACTGTATGGTGTGTTGTTACCCGTGGCAACCATGGTGGGCAATCACTTGTTGGGTACAGTGAAATGTGCACCGAGATGTCTGCTGTTGCCTGTGGAAACCAGAGTGAGATAGTGGGGTCCTGAAGGAGGGGGTCTGTCAGTTGTCCAACCACAGCTGAAGCTAAGGACTGTTAGGAACCTGACAGAAACAGTGGGCCATGTGTTACAGACTTTGCTGTTGCCCCTGGCAACTACAGTAAACGTTTACTGTTGTCTGCCTTCAGTTGTTCAGTTACAGCTGGTGCTGGGCAGTATGTTTCAGCAAGTTCTGCAAGTGTCAGTGGGTACACAGTAACCACGGACATACTGCCTGTGCCTGTAATCTTCAATCCAGTCAAAAAGAGTTACAGAGCGAGCGAGAACAGGCCTGCTTATCAGAACTGTTGGCGCCAGCTAGTCTGGAAGCTTGGGGGTGACCCAGCGTACCTTGCATGCAGGGAGGTGAGAGAGAGGAGCAAGATGGCGGACGGTATGTGAGTGTACCCAGTGCCAACATGGTTGCCTGAGCTGCAGGATGTAATGTTCCCTTAAAGCTGCGTGCATGCATGGACGCGCAGTCTAATTGAAGGTCCCGCGCAGCACAAATTCAGACCGCGCAGCCGCAGATGACATGAAGGTAACCGGGCCGCGGTTTTACTGTGGCGGCCGGGGAGCAGAGCAGTGCACCATTGTGTGACAATAGCGAATTAAAATTCACTATTGTCACACGGAAACTCCTCCTGTCCAATCAGGGAGCGGGTCCTCCCCCTTCCTGATTGGTCGAAAGGCAAACCCCATGCCATTGGCCGAGGAGGAGGCGGGAGGACTGAGGAGACATGGGGACGCGGGGATTGAAGAGAAGCTGCCGTGAGGTAAGTGCACGGGTCTCGCGGGGGGGTCTCGCGGGGGGAATGTTGGCATCTCTGCATTAATTGGGGGCAATGCTGTGGGCAGTGCACTCTGCATTGATTGGGGGAAATGCTGTGGGCACTGTGCATTGATTGGGGGCAATGTTGTGGGCACTCTGCATTGATTGGGGGCAATGCTGGGGGCAGTGCACTCTGCATTGATTGGGGGTAATGCTGTGGGTACTCTGCATTGATTGGGGGCAATGCTGTGGGCACTCTGCATTGATTGGGGTCAATGCTGTGGGCACTCTGCATTTTGTATGGACACTGTGGATGATCACACCGTTACAACATTACTATACTGTAAAATTGGTTAAACAGTTAATATAATTTACTAATATTCTATCAAACTATAGCCCGTTAGTTAATGGCAACATGCACTTTTTGTGACAATATAAGATTTTTGATGAAATTGCTCAGTCTAAAGGTTTGCGCTCAGAAATTTTTTTATTTGCTCAGCACAGTAAAACATTTGAGGGAACAGTGGATGTGACGCTGGCGGATACCGGAGTGCAGCTGGAACATCGAGGAAAATTTGCCGTTGGGTGGATTGAGGAAACAAAGAGGTTGTGTCTGCTGTGTTCTGGCTGCAGGAGGCCCAGTGGTCATTGCCTGAATCTGGTGTGGGCACTGCAACGAGCCGCTTACCAAACTTACGTGGAGTGAGCAGGAGCAACTCACCTACAGTGTGGACCTGCAGTCAGGTGTCTGCACTGAACAGTCACAGAAGTCCCAGAAGACCGGAGCGGGCCCTAGAGTGACTACCAAAGGCGGGGTTGAGTCTGAGGATGGGGACTCCCCTGCGAAGACAAGCAACATTGGAGAAGAAAGCTGGAAATCTGCCTCGGCTTGCAGCCCATCCAGAAAACTCCTACCTGTCAGTGCTGCACAGCAGGACCCAGAAGCTGTTCCCGGAAGGCTGGCTGTGCCTGTTCACCCGGTCAGCCCCACCTGGAAGGAGCCTGCATCCCTTTAGACGTGTTCCTATTGGGAGGATCTCACCAAAAATGACATTTTTGTTGCAGGAGATGCCAGAAATCTGACTTGTATCTTAGTGCAGACTTCTGGGAAAACTGGTGAGCCAATCACACAAGCAGGAAATGATGTTTCTGGGGGTGTGGTCAGTATACATTCTGTGTACAGAACAGCTCCCAGGCCATATTGTATTTTCAGAAAATTACAACAGCTGCAGATTGAAAAGGAAAAGGAATTTATAATAACATTCAATTGCAATATAATTTGTGTCGCAACTGTATACGCTATATTGTTCTTTATTTGCTATTTTTTTTCCCCATAAGTTACCCTTTAGGTGATGGATTTTGCTGGGAGGGCCATCCTTTAGGGGGGACGGTGCTTCTGCTAAAATACAGTGCCAGTGACATTTTGTCATGTTACAACTAAAAACTAAAATCAATTTTTTTGGGATTTTATGTGATAGACCGACCCAAAGTGGCACATAATTGTGAAGTGGAAGGAAAAGGATAAATGATACAAATACATTTGTGAAAAGTGTGTGTGTGTGTGTGTGTGTGGGGGGGGGGGGCTATTTGTATTCAGCCCCCTTAACTCTGATAAGCCCTAACTAAAATCTAGTGGAATCAATTGTCTTCAGAAGTCACCTAATTAGTAAATAGAGTCCACCTGTGTGTCATTTTAATCTCGGTATAAATGCAGCTGTTCTGTGAAGCCCTCAGAGGTTTGTTAGAGAACCTTAGTGAGCAAACAGCGTCATGAAGGCCAAGGAACACACCAGACAGGTCAGGGATAAAGTTGTGGAGAAGGTTAAAGCAGGGTTAGGTCATAAAAAAATATCCCAAGCTTTGACCATCTCACGGAGCGCTGTTCAATCCATCATCAGAAAATGGAAAGAGTATGGCACAACTGCAACCCTACCAAGACATGGCCGTCCACCTAAACTGACCAGCCGGCCCCTACCAAGACATGGCCGTCCACCTAAACTGACTGGCCGGCCCCTACCAAGACATGGCCGTCCACCTAAACTGACTGGCCGGGCCCCTACCAAGACATGGCCGTCCACCAAAACTGACCGGCCGGCCCCTACCAAGGCATGGCTGTCCACCTAAACTGACCGGCCGTCCACCTAAACTGACAAGGAGAGCATTCATCAGAGAAGCAGCCAAGAGGTCCATGGGAACTCTGGAGGAGCTGCAGAGATTCACAGCTCAGGTGGGAGAATCTGTCCACAGGACAACTATTAGTAGTGAGCTCCACAAACATGGGCGTCCGCAGAACTTTTTTCAGGGGTGGGGGCATCATTTTAAGTTCACCCATGCTCCACCCCTTTTTAACAATGTCATGAAGGGGAGGGGCTTAGTCATTATACCTATTTTGTGTATTTATTTTTAAAGGACCCACTAACAGGCCAGGATTGCAAGATAACTAAATTACATCACAGGTGATCTCATTTGCTGCTCAGTGATTGCAGTATTCTAGTCTGCATCTCCCCAAGGTAATACTTAAAATCTGGCCTGTTAGTGGGCCCCGAGGACCGGAGTTGAGGACCACTGCCTTAAAGCATGTTATATAGTACAGTGATTGTGCTGTGTAATGTGGCCCCTTCTATCACCTAAAATACCTGGCTGATCCTGCCTGGCTATGTCCTCCCCACTGTAAACTGACCATGGTATATCATGGCTGCTGAGCCTTGACACTGTGGTCAATTTATGTGCCTCCGTCATCCGCGGATCACCTGTCCTCCTCTATCCTCTCTCCCCCCCTCCCTCCCTGCCTGTCTGCTCCTGTGTCAGTGCCCCGCCCCCTCCTGCTGTTGTAGTTTAATTTAAAGTTTCATATCCTGTCTACATTCTGTTTAATAATCCTGTGTGCCCCTGTGTCTGTGTTTTATAAAAATAAGCCGTTCTTTACAAGTTTTCAGAGCACCAATCGACCCGCCACCTCCTCTCCCCCTCCCCTCCTACTCCCCTCCCGACTGACGACAGTGAGGAACACTCGGCCCCACCCGATGCAGACAGCTGTCAGACAGGGAAGGGAGAGAGCCGACGGGTCACGTGAGCAGTGCTGGATGCTCCAAAACTGGTAAAGAATGCCTTATTTTTTTAAAACACAGACACAGGGACACACATGACTATTAAACAGACCAGACAGAATGGTATAAAGTGGCTTAACAACCACTTTAAAGGGAAAGTTGAGATTCTGGGGGGGGGGGGGGCATTTGCCCCCCCCCCTGCCCCTACCTGCGGATGCCCATGGGCACAGGAGTCCATTTACATGGATGAGCTGCCGTAGTCGAGCTAACATGGCTCACAGAGCTGCTTAGATGTGAACCTGGAACTCCAAATTCCCAACGTGATATATGTCAACCACCTTCTTCTAATCAGATGATATCCACGTGTATTCTTATATACTCAATATACTGAACTTCACCCTCTGTGCAAACTTCCGTGCCCACAGTACTCTCACCTCATAAAAGCCTCATGTAAGCCTTTGAAAATTATAGCCAATGGGCTTCCAAGGTGCTCCAGCAATCTCCACTTCCAATAGATAAACACCCAGGATAATGTGGTAATAGACACTTTAATACGCCTGTGGTCCCATTTAACCTCCGATATATCTACTCAGCCACATGTTAGACTAAAGCAAATATGCCTCCCATAGTGTAAGATAGTATAATACAACCCTTTATTATGATAATAAATACTCTTACATTTAAAACAGTGCATATAGTGTATTGTATACTCAGCATTGCATGGCGTCTCACATGCCTTCCGTCACGGGGGGCTCCAGTCCAGTATATTCTGCTGAGTCTTTGTGGTCCAAGTTTCACTTTCAGTTCCTCTATTTGTTGGTCTATTGGTCGAATTTCCTTTTTCGTTTTCTTTTCAGCAAAAAAATGCAGGCATTCAATACTTTTCTTATTAAGGAATTGGAATTATTCATCAATGGAATCCTTTACCAGTTAGGCCATCATTGATGGGCACTTCCCACTTCGGTCTTCAGGGTTCTGTATTTTCTCTGATATATCGTCCAAAAGTGTTGGTGTTCCACCAGAGATTGACTTTCTTTTCCATATTATGTCCAAGTTTTCTAAGCACACTTTCTAAGTCAGTGTTATGCACAATAGTTTGAGAGTTTTATAGCTCCTCTATGATTTCCCATAAATGTGAAGACATCCATTCTAGCCGCAAAGGTGAAAGTGAATAAACGTAGGAAAAATCAATGGTGTGAACCTCTGCGCTGTGTGAATGGAATAAATCTATTGTGAACCGATCAATAAAAATGAAAATCAATCAATATATATTAATAGGTGTATAGGTTTCTGCAGCCCATGATGCTCCCACAATGTAATGACAATAGGATATGATATGGGGTTGTGCAGCCTCATATTAGCAAGTCATAATAGATGATGTGACAGTGAAGACATAAATATGCAATGGTGCAAAACAATATCAAAATGATCACAAAAATAATCACACATAAAACTCATACCCCCCCCCCCACCACACCACCACAGATCTCATTCCTGATGGGGGGGGTAGGGTTTGAGATTTGTGGTGGGGGGTGGGATCAGTAAGAGGCAGCGGTGGTGGTGGGAGAGGATGGGGCACCACCACTGCCACTGATCTCACCCCCCCATCACCACTGCCACTGATCCCCCTCACCACTACAGCTGCCACTGATCCCACCCCCCTCACCACCACCACTGCCAGTAATCCCACCTTCCTCACCACCACCACTGCCAGTAATCCCACCTTCCTCGCCACCACCACTGCCAGTGATCCCAATTTCCTCACCACCAGCACTGCCAGTAATCCCACCTTCCTCACCACCACCACTGCCAGTGATCCCACCTTCCTCACCACCACCACTGCCAGTGATCCCACCTTCCTCACCACCACCACTGCCAGTAATCCCACCTTCCTCGCCACCACCACTGCCAGTGATCCCACCTTCCTCACCACCACCACTGTCAGTAATCCCACCTTCCTCACCACCACCACTGCCAGTGATCCCACCTTCCTCACCACCACCACTGCCAGTGATCCCACCTTCCTCACCACCACCACTGCCACTGATCCCACCTTCCTCACCACTGCCACTGATCCCATCTTCCTCACCACCACCATCAATGGCAGGGCTGCTGTTAGAAATCATGGGGCCCAGTACAGCCTACCTAAACTGAACCCCATCCTGAAGCTACCCCCTTACCCTGCAGCAGCCGGCAGAAGGAAAAGGAGAAGAAGCCCTCAGTGCTGCTGGAGGGGCACAAAGGGCAGCAGGAGGAGAAGGTTATCAACAGTGGTGTGGTGTGGGGGGCCATTTACTAGAACATATCCCCGATAGTCCCTCCCCCCTTAAGCAATTGAAAATTGGTGGAAGGAGAGGAGATAAAGCCGGTAGCACTGCAAGAAAAGGGTGTGCATACAGGGGGGCCCAGGCAGCAGGGCAAAGGGGGAATCTGATCATGGAGAGGAAGGGGTGATCAGTGTGGAGGGGGGCAATTGCAGGAAAAATGCCCTGTATGTTTCCCTGCAACAGCTAATAGCCAGGGGGAGGGGGAGGAAGAGAAGCCAGCTTTCAGATTCTGCAGGGAGACCCATACAGGGGATCGGTCCCTGTAATTTCCCCCCGCTGCACCAGTCAGCCCCCTTTTCCATGATTTGATACTTCCTGCTGCACTGATGTAGCTTTGGCCCCGTACAAGAGGCCCATACCCAACTCACTCTGCTTGGCCCTGCTTCCTTCCCAGGGGGGGGGGGGGGGGGCAAAAGGAAGTTTCACCTAGGGTGTCAAAAAACCTTGCACCAGCCCTGCCACTCAACCACATGTTGGAATAAAGCAAATATGCCTCCCATAGTGTAATATAGTACCCTTCATTATGATAAGAAAGACTATTACAGCAGTGCATACAGTGTATTGTATACTCACCATTGTATGGTGTCTCGCATGCCTTTGGTCACGGGGGCCCCAGTCCAGTATATTCTGCTGAGTCTTTGTGTGGTTCAAGTTAAGTTTTCAGTTCCTCTATTTGTTGGTCTATTGGTGGAATTTCCTTTTTCGTTTTCTTTTCAGCAAAAAACGCAGGCCTTCAATACTTTTCTCATTAAGGAATTGGAATTATTCATCAATGGAATCCTTTACCAGTTAGGCCATCATTGATGGGCACTTCCCACTCCGTGTCTTCTGGGTTCTGTATTTTCTCTTATATATATCGTTCAAATGTGTTGGTGTCCCACCAGAGATTGACTTTCTTTTCCATATTATGTCCAAGTTTTCTAAGCACGTTTTCTAAGTCAGTGTTACGCACAATAGTTTGAGTGTTAAATATCTCCTCTACGATTTCCCATAAATGTGAAGACATCCATTCTAGCTGCAAAGGTGAAAGTGAATAAGCGTAGGAAAAATCAATGGTGTGAACCTCTGCGCTGTGTCAATGGAAAAAATCAAATGTGTATTGTGAACCGATCAATAAAAATCTATATAAATCAATAATAGGTGTTTAGGTTGCTGCAGCCCCTGATCTGCTCCCACAATGTAATGACAATATGATATGATATGGGGTTGCGCAGCCTTAGAAAATAAAGTACCCTGAAGACTGAGGTGGGAAGGGTCTATCAATGATGGCCTAACAGATAAGGATTCCATTGATCAATGGTTCCAAATCTTTAACCGCCTCCCACCCGCTGTATAGTCAAATGATGGCGAGTGGAATCCCCTCTCATTCTGGGATGACATCATATGACGTAGCCCCAGTCCCACTGCTCTCACGCGCCAATTGCAGGCGCGCTGTGTCCCTAGGACATGGGGCGACCCCAATCTCAGTAAAGAGCTGATGACTCGCCTTCCTACCCATGTGATCGGCTGTGTCCAATCACAATTGATCACATGTAAACACGGAAGTGCTGGTAATCGGCTCTCCTCTCCTCACACTGACAGAGTGAGAGGAGAGCCAATCAGTGGCATTTCCTCACAGGGGAGACTTGTACAGGTAATTAGGGCACTGACCATCAGTGCAACCCCTACAGTGCCCAGCAGTAATGCCGGTCAGTAACCATCTGTAAAGCCAATGTGTGCCCATCAGTGATGCCAGTCTGTGCCCATTAGTGATTGAAATGTGTGCCCATCAGTGATGCCAGTCTGTGCCCATTAGTGATTGAAATGTGTGCCCATCAGTGATGCCAATCTGTGCCCAGATGTGATGCCAGTCAGTGAACATATGTTGTGCTATTCTGTGCCCATCAGTAATGGAAATGTGTACCCATCAGTGATGCCAATCTGTACCCATCAGTGATGTCAGTCAGTGACTATTAGTGATGCCAATGTGTGCCCAGCTTTGATACCAGTCTGTGCTCTTCAGTGATGCCAATTTGTGCCCATCGGTGATGCCCTTCTGTGCCCATCAGTGATGAAGTCAGTGCTGCCTTTCAGTGCACATCAGTGCCTCCCATTAGTGCTATCCATCAGTGCCGCCCATCAGCGCCCATCAGTGTCACCTATCAGTGCCCATAAGTGCCATATATCATTGCCCAAAAGTGCCGCCTATCAGTGTCCACCAGTGCCGCCTATCAGTGATCATGAGTGCCCCATATCAGAGCTACCCAACAGTACATCGGTTCCCCTCAGTGCTGCCTCATCAGTGCCCATCAGTGTAGGAGAAAAATTACTTATTTATAAAAAAAATGCCAATCTTTGCCCATCAGTGATGCCAATCTGTGCCCAGATCTGATGCTAGTCAGTGAACATCTGTGGTGCAAATCTGTGCCCGTCAGTAAGGGAAATGTGTACCCATCAGTGATGCCAATCTGTACCCATCAGTGATGTCAGTCAGTGACTATTAGTGATGCCAATGTGTGCCCAGCATAGATACCAGTCTGTGCTCTTCAGTGATGCCAATTTGTGCCCATCGGTGATGTCATTCTGTGCCTATCAGTGACATCAGTTCCCCTCAGTGCTGCCTCATCAGTGCCCATCAGTGTAGGAGAAAAATTATTTATTTATAACATTTTCTGACAGAAAAACGTTTTTTTTTTTTCAACATTTTCAGCCTTTTATTTGTTTTTTCAGCAAAAAAATAAAATACCTGTCAGAGATTTAATACCAGAAGAAAGCTCTATTTGTGTGAAAAAAATGATAAAAATGTCATATGAGGTACAGTGTTGCATGAACGCGCAATTGTCATTCACAGTGCGACAGCGCTGAAAGCTGAAAATTGGCCTGGGCACGAGGGGGGTGAAAGTGCCCGGTATTGTTAATTAACGGTTAATAAATAAACTATTAGCCTGCATTTTTTGAAGAAAAAAAAAAACAAAAGAAAATTCGACCAATAGACCAACATATAGAGGAACTGAAAATGAAACTTGGACCACACAAAGACTCAGCAGAATATACTGGACTGGGGCCCCCGTGACCAAAGGCATGCGAGACGCCATGCAGTGCTGAGTATACAATACAGTATATGTGCTGGTGTAAGAGTCTTTCTTATCATAATAAGGGTTGTATTATATAATTTTATACTATGGGAGGCATATTTGCTTTATTCCAACATGTGGCTGAGCGGATATATTGGCTGAGCGGTTAAAAGGGACCACAGGCATCTTAAAGGGACCATTACCACATTATCCTGGATGTTTATCTATTGGAAGTGGAGATTGCTAGAATACCTTGGAGGCCCATTGGGCATAATATTCAAAGGCTTACATGAGGAATTGATGGGCGGCACTGATGGACACTGATGGGTGGCACTGATGGGAACTAAAAAGCAGCAGTACCTGGCATCACTGATGGGCACAGATTGGCATCACTGATGGGCACAGATTGGCATTACATATGGGCACACATTGGCATCACTGATGGGCACAGATTGGCATCACTGATGGGTACAGATTGGCATTACATATGGGCACACATTGGCATCACTGATGGCCATAGATTGACATCACAGGTGGGCACACATTGGCATCACTGATGGGCACAGATTGGGATCACAGATGGTCAATTACTGGCATCTGGCACTTACTGGTTAAAAAGGGACCACAGGCATCCCAAAGGAACCATTACCACATTATCCTGGCTGTTTATCTATTGGAAGTGGAGATTGCTGGAGTACCTTGGAGGCCCATTGGGCATAATATTCAAAGGCTTACACGAGGCATTGATGGGCGGCACTGATGGGCACTGAAAGGGCGGCACTGATGAGCAGGCACTGATGGGCACAGAAAGGCAGCAGTGCCTGGCATCACTGGTGGGCACAGATTGGCATCACATATGGGCACGGATTGACATCACAGATGGGCACACATTGGCATCGCTGATGGGCATAGATTGACATCACAGATGGGCACACATTGGCATTACTGATGGGCACGGATTGGTATCACTGATGGGCACAGATTGACATCACAGATAGTCATTTACTGGCATCACTGCTGGGCACTGTTGGGGCTGCACTTATGATCAGTGCCCTGATTACATGTACAAGTCTCCCCTACAAGGACATACTATTGATTGGCTCTCCTCTCCTTACCCTCTGTCAGTGTGAGGAGAGGAGAGGAGAGGAGAGGAGAGCCGATTACCAGCACTTCCGTGTTTACATGTGATTGGCTGTGACTGTACACATCTGATCACATGGGTAGGGAGGCGAGTCACGCTCTTTACTGAGATCAGGGTCACGCTGTGTCCCAGGGACACAGCACACCCGCGATCACCGTGCTGTGCGCCCCCGAGGGCGTGTGAGAGCGGTGACAATAGAGGGGATCCAGCCCGTCGCCATTTGACCATACGGCAGGAGGGAGGCAGTTAAAGAATTAGAACCATTCGTCAATGGAATCCTTATTCATTAGGCCATCATTGCTAGGCCCTTCCCACCTCAGTCTTCTTGGTACTTTATTCTCTGAGGCTGCGCCCAACCCCATATCATATCCTATTGTCATTACATTGTGGGAGCAGATCAGGGGCTGCAGCAACCTATACACCTATTATTGATTTATATTGATTGTTCACAATACACATTTGATTTATTTTATTCACACAGCGCAGAGGTTCTCACCATTGATTTTTCCTACACTTATTCACTTCCACCGTTGCGGCTAGAATGGATGTCTTTACTTTTTATGGAAAATCGATCAATGGAGAAGATATTTAACACTCAAACTATTGTGCATAACACTGACGTAGAAAACTTGGACATAATATGGAAAGAAAAGTCAATCTCTAGTGAGACATCAACACTAGAGTTGAGCGAACACCTGGATGTTCGGGTTCGGCGGGTCCGGCCGAACTTGAAAAAAAGTCCGGGTTCGTGACCCGGACTTAACCCGAACCTTTCCCTGATCCCGAACCCCATTGATGTCAATGGAGACCCGAAATTTTGAGCACTAAAATGGTTCTAAAACAAACATGGAAAGGGCTAGAGGGCTGCAAATGGCAGCAAAATCATCTTAAGAGCATGGCAAGTGCTCTGCAAACAAATGTGGATAGGGAAATACCTTAAAATAACATAAAAAACAGAAAAATAAAAAATAATCATCTTGCATGATGTAGGAGGAGGACGAGGCCCATATGGAGTAGGAGGTTGAGGTGGCGGAGGATATGGCGGTGTAGGTGGAAGCGGCGGCGGCAGTGGAGGAGGAGGACGAGGCCCATATGGAGTAGGAGGTTGAGGTGGCGGAGGATATGGCGGTGTAGGTGGAAGCGGCGGCGGCGGTGGAGGAGGAGGATGAGGCCCAGGCCCATATGGAGTAGGAGGTTGAGGTGGCGGTGGATGTGGCGGTGTAGGTGGAAGCTGCGGTGGTGGTGGAGGAAGACGAGGCCCATATGGAGTAGGAGGTTGAGGTGTGGAGGATATGGCGGTGTATGTGGAAGCGGCGGCGGCGGTGGAGGAGGAGGACGAGGCCCATATGGAGTAGAAGGTTGAGGTGGCGGTGGATGTGGCGGTGTAGGTGGAAGCGGCTGTGGCGGTGAAGGAGGAGGACGAGGCCTATATGGAGTAGGAGGTTGAGGTGGCGGTGGATATAGTTACATAGTTACATAGTTAGTGAGGTTGAAAAAAGACATCAGTCCATCCAGTTCAACCTATGATGTGTGTGTTTGCTTTTAACCGTACATTGTATACCCCTGTATGTTGTGGTCTCTAAGGTGCCCATCTAATAGTTTTTTGAAACTATCAATGCTCCCTGCTGATACTGCTTGTGGAAGAGAATTCCACATCCTTACCGCTCTTACAGTGAAGAACCCCTTATTGGTTTTAAGGTTAAACCGCCTTTCCTCTAGTTTTAGTTAGTGGCCACGTGTCTTATTGTATTCCTTTTCTCTGAATAGTTTGTTCCTTATACTAGGGTCCCCAGTACAGTATTTGTACATTGATATCATATCCCCCCTCAATCGTCTCTTCTCCAGAGAGAATAGGTTCAATGCTTGTAGTCTTTCCTCATAGCTGATGTCCTCCATTCCCCTAATTATTTTTGTTGCCCTTCTCTGGACTCTCTCCAGTTCCAGAACATCCTTCCTGAGAACCGGTGCCCAGAACTGGACAGCATACTCCAGATGTGGCAGGATCAGAGTCTTGTAGAGTGGGAGAATAATCTCTTTATTTCTGGATTGAATCCCCTTTTTTATACATCCCAGTATTCTGTTGGCTTTGCTTGCAGCGGCTTGGCATTGCATGCCACTGCCAAGCCTGTTGTCTACCAGTACCCCCAGGTCCTTTTCCATCCTAGACTCACCCAGAGGTTCCCCCCCTAGTGAGTAGCTTGCTTTCTGGTTTCTGGCCCCCAAGTGCATTACTTTACATTTCTCAACATTAAACCTCATCTGCCATGTAGTTGCCCACCCCGTTATTTTGTTCAGGTCCGCTTGTAAGGTTTCCACATCCTGTATAGAAGATATTGGCATGCTTAGTTTAGTATCATCCGCAAATACTGAGATTGTACTAGATATCCCCTCCCCTAGATCATTTATGAATAAATTAAACAGGATTGGTCCCAGGACAGAACCCTGGGGGACCCCGCTTTCCACACCCGCTTAATCCGAGTACTCCCCATTAATCACCACCCTCTGGACTCTCCCCTGGAGCCAGTTCTCTATCCAGGTACTCACCT
The DNA here is from genome assembly GCF_965119305.1 of Pelophylax lessonae. NCBI lineage: Eukaryota > Metazoa > Chordata > Amphibia > Anura > Ranidae > Pelophylax > Pelophylax lessonae. The sequence continues at coordinate 882,082,500 of NC_138768.1, forward strand.
TATGGTCCATACCTACCTTCCTTAGTTTGTACAGTAAGCGTTTGTGGGGAACGGTGTCAAAGACCTTTGCAAAGTCCAGATACACCACATCCACAGGCTTTCCTTTATCTAGGTGGCAGCTCACTTCGTCGTAGAAGGTTAATAGATTTGTTTGGCAAGAACGATTTTTCATGAATCCATGCTGATTACTACTAATAATACCATTTTCATTACTAAAGTCTTGTATGTGGTCCCTTAACATCCCCTCCAAAATCTTGCAGACTACAGATGTTAGGCTGACCGGCCTATAGTTACCCGGGATACATCTCGGCCCCTTTTTAAAATTTGGTACCACGTTGGCTTTTTTCCAATCAGCTGGCACCATACCCGTCTGTAGACTATCCTTAAAGATCAAGAATAATGGTCTGGCAATCACCTGGCTGAGCTCTTTAAGAACCCTCGGGTGCAAGCCATCCGGTCCCGGTGATTTATTTATGTTAAGTTTCTCTAGTTTAGTTTTAAGTCTATCTTCTGTTAGCCATGGCGGTATTTCCTGAGGTGTGCTGTTTAGTTCGGCCTTACAAGCTGGGTTAGTGTAGCCCCCCAATTCTTTTGTGAAGACTGAAGAGAAGAAATTATTTAACACTTCCGCCTTTTCTCTGTCCTCAGTGGCCATATTTCCTTTGTCATCTTTTATGGGGCCAATGTGTTCTGGCCTCGCTTTCTTACTGTTTATATACTTAAAGAACTTCTTGGGGTTCTTTTTACTCTCCTCTGCTATATGTCTCTCGTGTTCTATTTTAGCCGCCCTGATTTCATCTTTAAATTTCTTATTACACTCTTTGTAATGCTTAAATGCTGCCAATGACCCCTCAGTCTTGTATTTTTTGAAGGCCTTTTCTTTAGCACTAATATGCATTTTTATGTTGGAGTTTAGCCACCCAGGGTTTAGTTTTGCTCTTTTAAATTTATTTCCCTTTGGAATGCACTGGCCAATCCCCTTGTTAAGTATGCTCTTGAAGCACTCCCATTTTTCCTCCGTGTTCTTTGTTCCCGGGGTTCTATCCCAATTTATATTTTCTAGCAGCGAGCGCAGTTTTGGGAAATTGGCTCTTTTGAAATTCAGTGTCCTTATATTACCCCTCTGCTTCCTATTACTGTAATTAATACTGAAACTTATTGACCTATGGTCACTGTTTCCTAAGTTGCCCCGTATTTCTATATCTGTGAGCAGGTCTGTATTGTTGGTAATCAGTAGGTCAAGTACCACATTGTTTCTTGTCGGTGCATTCACCATCTGACCCATGAAATTGTCCTGCAAAACATTTAGGAACTGCCGAGCCTTGGCTGAGTGTGCGGTTCCTTCTGCCCAGTCTATATCAGGATAATTAAAGTCCTCCATTATATATTATTATATTATATTATTATATATATATATATAAGCGGCAGCGGCGGTGGAGGAGGAGGAGGAGGACGAGGCCCATATGGAGTAGGAGGGAAGTTGAGGTGGCGGTGGATGTGGCGGTGTAGGTGGAAGCGGCGGTGGAGGAGGAGGAGGAGGACGAGGCCCATATGGAGTAGGAGGTTGAGGTGGCGGTGGATGTGGCGGTGTAGGTGGAAGCGGCGGTGGAGGAGGAGGACGAGGCCCATATGGAGTAGGAGGGAGGTTGAGGTGGCGGTAGATGTGGGGGTGTAGGTGGAAGCGGCGGTGGAGGAGGAGGAGGAGGACGAGGCCCATATGGAGTAGGAGGGAGGTTGAGGTGGCGGTGGATGTGGCGGTGTAGGTGGAAGCGGCGGAGGAGGAGGAGGACGAGGCCCATATGGAGTAGGAGGGAGGTTGAGGTGGCGGTGGATGTGGGGGTGTAGGTGGAAGCGGCGGTGGAGGAGGACGAGGTAGCTAACACTGGTGTTTGTTTTTAATAGTTATTTCTTTTTAAATTAGGGTTTCCTCACCTCATCTAGGAGCTGCCGGTCTTCGCACCCAATCCATTTGGACTTTCCATTTCCACAACAACGGAGACTACCACATTCCCATTCATCCATCTGGGACATCATATTGAACCTGTGGACAGGTTTTTGGATTTATTTTTATGACTATTGTTATTATTTACCATGCAGGGTTCCTAATACATGTGGTTGCAGTGAGCGCTGACCCATCGATCTAGGTCGGTGTTTAGTGTATGTTTACATTTGAACGATATGTAAGAGAAAATATAGAACCCAGAAGACATGGGTTGGGAAGTGCCTATCAGTAATGGCCTAACCGGTGAAGGATGCCATTGACGAGTGGTTCCAAACCCTTACTGAGAGAAGTATTGAAGGCCTGCATTTTGTGCTGAAAAGATAAAAAAAAAGACAATTCAACCAACAGACCAACAAAAAGAGGAACTGAAAATGAAACTTGAACCACACAAAGACTCAGCAGAATATACTGGACTGGGGCCCCCATGACCAGAAAAGATGAGAGACACCATGCAGTGCTGAGTATACAATACACTATATGCGCTGTTGTAAGAGTATTTATTATCATAATAAAGGGTTGTATTATACTATCTTACACTATAGGAGGCATATTTGCTTTATTCTAACATGTGACTGAGTAGATATATCGGAGGTTGAAAGGGACCACAGGCGTCCTAAAGAGACCATTACCACATTATCCTGGGTGTTTATCTATAGGAAGTGGAGATTGTGACAAACCCACCCTGAACAGAGCTTTTGGAGGGGACTGCAGGCTAGCTTCTTGCCTACTGACTATGGGTCCCGACCGCTCCGCCGCCGATTTACTGCGGCAGCGCGGCCCTCCTGCGCGAAACGACGTAGACCTACGTCGGTCGCACGCCTGCAGCTAGGGGGCGAGTGCGCCCTGTCAACGGCGTGCTCCCGCCCCCACTCATCAGCGGGGACTCCAATGCATGGGGCAGGTGGCTCTGATTGCTGCCTGCCACCTGCAATCGTTCCCAGCTGAGAGAGAAGGACGGGCGGCTGTTGTAAACACATCCAACTGTTCTTCTCCCTGGAATGATCACAGAGCGCCTGTGATCCTTCTATATAGGATCACATGTCTCTATGGCTATTTCACAAGCCACGCCCCCCCCACAGTTAGAATCACTCCCCTACGCTCACATTTACCCCCCTTAACACCTACAGTGTTAACCCCTTCCCTGCCAGTGTCATTAGTACAGTGACAGTGCATATTTATAGCACTGATTACTGTAGTAATGTCACTGGTCCCCCCAAGAGTGTCAAAAATGTCAGTTAGGGGTCCGATCTGTCCGCCACAATGTCGCAGTTCCGCTAAAAATCGCAGATCGCCGCCATTACTAGTAAAAAAAAAAAACAATAAAAATGACAAAAATCTTTCCCCTAGTTTGTAGACGCGATAACTTTTGCGAAAACCAATCAAAATACGCTTATTGGCCTAAAATGTTAAAAAAAAATTGATTTTGACATTTTTTTGGGGGAATGTTATATATCAGAATGTGAAAAATATTGCTTTTTTTTTTAGAATTGTCGCTCATTTTTTGTTAATAGCGCAAAAAATAAAAAATTACAGAGGTGATCAAATATCACCAAAAGAAAGCTCTATTTGTGGGAAAAAAAGGACATTGATTTTATTTGGGTACAGCGTCGCGCGACCGCGCAATTGTTGGTTAAAGTAACGCAGTGCCGAATCGCAAAATAAGGCCTGGACCGGAAAATCTTCCGGTCCAGAAGTGGTTAAGGGAGCACTACTCTTTGTGAGGTGTATGCTGAGGGGACCCTTGGAGAAATGTTACTTTGGATTCCAGTCCATGTCTCTCCAAGACACACAGACACTGGGACTCTATGCCCGAGGTCCCTGTTTAGAGCCTAGCTGCACCATTACCAATAAGAACTGCTTCCCACAGTCAGACTCATTTTTTTTCAAATAACAAACACGTTATACTTCCCTCCTCTATGAAGTGGTTTTGCACAGAGCAGCCAGGATCCTCCTCTTCTCATGTCCCTCGTCGCTGCTCCTGGCCCCTCCCTCCTGTCGATTGCCCCCACAGCAAGCAGCTTGCTATGGGGGCACCCGAGCCAAGCTGCAGCTTCGTGTGTCCATTCAGACACAGAGCTGCTGTTCGACTCCGCCCCCTCTATTTCCTGATTGGCTAACTGACTTTGATTGACAGCCGTGGGAGCCAATGGCACTGCAGCTGTGTCCCAGCCAATCCAGATGGAGAGTCCCGGGGCGGCTAAGGGACTCGTGGACATTGCTGGACAGAGACTGGGCTCAGGTAAGTATTAGGAGGTGCTGGGGAGACTGCTACACCCAGAAGGTTATATTTTTGTTTTAATGCAAAGAATACATTAAGATAAAAAAACCTTCTGACTTTACAACTCCTTTAATATCATCAGCTCAACCTCCTGTCTTCTACACATTGTTAATTGTGCTAATTAACACACCTATTGTCTGCTAACAAACTATTGGGGGATGTGTTTACACTTGTAATAATGTGGATTGTACTTTGTGAGCTCGATGCCGGACCGTCTGAGCTGGAATGAGATCCCTGATTGTCCAGGTGGCTAGTTGTTTAACCACTTCAGCTCCGGAAGGTTTTACCCCCTTCCTGACCATGCCCTATTTTGCGATTAGGCACTGCGTTACTTTAACCACTTTAGGACCGGAGGATTTTCCTGCTTAACGTCCAGGCCCCTTTTTGCAACTTGGCACTGCGCGACTTTAACTGACAATTGTGCGCTCATGCAACGCCATACAAAAAACAATATTTACGTCCCTTTTTTACCACAATAAGAGCTTTTTTTGGTGATATTTGATCACCTCTGCGCTTCTCATTTTTTGCGATATTAATTTAAAAATAGCGAAAATGTTGCGAAAAAATTGATATTTTCTACTTTGACAGTTAAAAAATATCCAATATATTCAATTTTTGTCATATATTTAGGCCAAAATGTATTTAGCTACAAAAAAATTCTCAATGAGCGTATTTTTAACCGCTTTAAGACCGGAAGATTTTACCCCATTCCTGACCAGGCTATATTTTGCGATTCGGCACTGCGTTACTTTAACGGACAATTGTGTGGTCATGCGACGCTGTACCCAAATTAAATTTATGTCCCTTTTTCCCCACAAATAGAGCTTTCTTTTGGTGGTATTTGATCACCTGTGCGATTTTTAATTTTTGAAAAAAAGAGCGACAATTTTGAAAAAAAAAAAAAACAATATTTTTTACATTCTGATATATAACATTCCCAAAAAAATACTAAAAATCAAAATTTTTTAACATTTTAGGCAAATTTGTTTTCTGCTACATATTTTTGGTAAACAAAATCACAATAAGCGTATTTTGATTGGTTTGCGCAAAAGCTATTGCGTTTACTAACTACGGGAAAGATTTATGTCATTTTTATTGTTTATTTATTTTTACTAGTAATGGCGGCGATCTGCGATTTTTTTTTTTTTTTGGGGACTGCGACATTGCGGCGGACAGATCGGACCCCTGACTGACATTTTTGACACTTTGGGGGGACCAGTGACCTTACTACAGTAATCAGTGCTAAAAATATGCACTGTCACTGTAATAATGACACTGGAAGGGAAGGGGTTAACTTTATTGGTGATCAAGGGGTTAAATGTGTGCCTCATGCTTATTGACGTGTGTGGGGGGAGGGGTTTGTGTGACACAGGCACAGATCGCAGGTTCAGCTATGCTGAATCCTGTGATCTGTCCCTGCCTGTCAGAGAGGAGATCCGCCCGCTTTGTTTACACAAGCGGGCGGATTTCCTCACTCGATCCCCGACGATCGGGGAAGAGCGGCGGTGATCACCGCCTCTCCTCCCCTGGCCCGACTCCCGCTGTGACTGAATACAGCAGGAGCGAGCCTCCCGTGGCGCCTGCACGCCGCCGAGAGGGGGCGGGATCCAGCGACGTAGGTCTACGTCGCCGGACAATAACGAGCCACTTTGTCGCAGTACCAGCTCAGTGAGCGGTCGGCAAGTGGTTAAAGAGGAAGTAAAGCCAGTGATTTTTTGTTCTTTTTTCCCCTGAAATGTAAAGGCATAATGTGCTAGTATGCATCACATTTTAGCACATTATGTGACACTTATCTCCAAACGAAGCCTTCGTCGTCCCCACTGGAGGCCGCGTCCATTTTCATCCGTTTTTCCTTCCAGATCTGTGGACTTCGGCTAAGCTGCTGGCCGGAGCCGCGTGATGTCACTCCCATGCCTGTGCACAGGGCTCTGAAAAAACGGCACGGACGGCTGTTCCTTCAGAGCTCATCGGCGCACTATACAGCAAATATCTCCTAAACGGTGCAAGTTTAGATATTTACAGTACCTTTAGGTAAGCCTTATTATAGGTGTAGCACCCTCCTAGGTAGGTGCTAGTGAGAGAGTATAGTTTTTGGCTCTGTCTGCCTATCAGAGGAGCAGCAGGGAAATCTATATTGCTTTCTGCCTACCAGAGAGCAGGATCTGTGAGATAGGTCTGCTCATGGTGCACAGTGTGTGATTCATCTGGTCTAGGGGAGTGTTTCACACTGGAGCAATAGGGAGGCATATTGGACAGTGGAGGTAACCTGACCAATGGGTTCATAGACTTTGATTTTATTGCTTGTATAGTTGAGGTCCAACAACTTTTTTATGCTAGCTGCTGATACTACATCTCTACTATTTTATCAATCAAGCGCAGTGTATTCTGTTTTTATTAGACTTTGATACAGCCTCAATGATTGGCACAGACTGGTTGTCTCGGTGCATTCTGGGGTGTGGTATAAAAGCCAGGAGCCCATGTGCTCGGGGTCTTTGACTGGTGAACAAAGTCCCGGAGGGAGGGTGACGGCTGTCTCCTCCTCAGCATTGGTGACACGTGGTCACAGGCAGTCGGCCTGGTGAACCAGAAGGAAGGAGCTGAACCTAGAGGTCAAGGAGAGCTGACTAGAGGGGTTGAGACACTGGAGAACCTGGAAAAACAGGAACGTAAGCACAGGGGATCGTGTCTAAGGGCCTGACCCAGGGGAGGACTGGGCCAGGGGGCAGGGGGGCAATTGCTCCATAAATGCTCCATAAAAAGGCTGCACTGCTTCTGCCACAAACATGCCTAAAAGATTCCTGGTGAACAGAAGTAAAAAGTCCCAGCCACTGACCTACTGAGTGAGTGCGGGTTGAAGACAAGGCCTCCCTCCCCAGCATGGATGGTGTAAATTGTGTCTGAGCAGAGGCCGGTTCCATGCCCCTCCGGAGACTCTTCTCTACCGGCCAGCCCCGACCAAGCTGTCCCAGCTCCCCTCAAACACCCCCTGTTGGCCAGGTCGGTAACCCAGATTCAGTCGGTAAGTAGAGAGTACCTGGAGCAGGGCTTTAGCTTGGAATGGGGGTCAGGAGGAGGACAGGAAGAGGGGGAGTGGGAGGGGGGCCAAGTCACTGAACCATGAACCTCTGGTTTGTACTTGCCCCCTGGGCTGAAAGTTGCCAGTCTGCCCGTGGCCTGACCTGTGAGGGGGCCACCCTGGAGTACAGTAGTCAGAGGATGGGTGTCAGCTGGTGGAATTAAAGGGGGTGCTTGGCGAGTACCCTGAAAATAGTTGCTCAATAAAGTTTCATGACAGAGACTTTACCTTAAATTCATCCAGTGGCAAGGTGAATCTGCAGTATCGCAGCCATGATGCCAATGCTAATGCGGACGCCATGTCCCGTCTGACAAGGACATTAACAGACTCTTCTCCACCTGTCAAGAGTTGTCGTTACACCAGCCTGTCCTTTCTGTCTTCTGGGGAAGTAGCAGCCCATACAGCCAAGGATACCTTCCTTAAGACAATACTCTCCTGGGTATGGTACGGTTGGCCTGCAACTGTCACACAGGATTATGAACCTTACTTCCGTAGGCGTCTGGAATTAACTGTGGCTGGCAACTGTGTTTTATGGGGAGACCGAGTGATCGTTCCACAGACCCTCCAGAGACACATTCTGGACTTGCTACATACTGGTCATCCCGGGGGCACACGTATGAAACAAAAGGCCCGAGGCTATGTGTGGTGGCCGAACCTAGACTCCAATATCACGACATATGTGAATGCGTGTGCTGGGTGTGCACAAACTGCAAGAGACCCTCCTCGAGGGTGCGTCCAGCCCTGGACTCGGCCCACGGTTCCCTGGTTTCGCCTACACTTGGACTTTGCAGGCCCGATCAGAGGACACACCTTTTTTGATCATTATTGATGCCCATTCAAAGTGGCCTGAGGTCATTCCTGTTACCCAGCCGACGACTAAGGCGACGATTTCCATACTGTTACATCTCGCTGCTACATTTGGATACCCCAGAGAAATTGTCACAGACAACGGTGCACAATTCACAAGCCAGGAGTTTCAGGGTTTCCTGACTGCCCACAACATCAAACACAAGTTGACCGCACCTTACCACCCGGCTACAAATGGTCAAGCAGAAAGGTTTGTACAGACCTTCAGACGCTATTTCAAAGCTACTGTGGCTACAAGTAAACAACAGTCCCTGTCACCCCAGCAGCTGGACTCCTTCCTTTCTGCTTACAGAACCACACCACATGCAACCACTGGGAAAACTCCAGCTGAACTTCTTTTGGGTCGGCAGCCATGGACTGTTTTGGATATGCTCCGCCCTCAAACGGTCCAGGAACATGTACGGCAGTCCCAAGACAAGAGGGTCGAACACGACGAGATTCCCCAGTTTACAGCCCAGCAAAAGGTATGGGCCCGATCTTATGGCGCTTCCAACACTCGTTGGCTTCCTGCTATCGTCGCAGAGACTTTGGGACCCAAAATGTATAGGGTCTGCCTGGAAGATGGTTCCATTTGCAGACGGCAATTGCGTCCTCGTTCTCAGCTGCCCTAATCCCTGACATCGGCTGCACCTCCAGTGTCTCAAGGATCTGCTCCTACCGGATCAGGAGGCATTGAGACTGATGCTTGGGGGGACTCTGAACATTTGAACTCAGCTCCAACAGAGCCCTCCAGCCCTGGTCCTGAAGTCTGTTCACCCTCTGAGCTAGGGGATCCCCTCTTGGCCCCGCCGGTGTCCATTCCGGCCAGCCCTGCTTCCTCCGGCCCCGAGGCCCTGGGTGTTCGTCCTCAATGACGCTGTCGCCCTCCTGACCGGTTTCAAATGCAAGAGCGGTTACGAGACTTTCGACGGGCCCGCCGAAAGTGATCCGCTGCCATGTTCTCCCTGTAGCGTCCCTGGAAGTTGTTCTCACATCCGGACGTGGAAGAAGCATTGTAAATCTCCTGAGTTGGAGGACTGTATTGGACAATTATGAGTTACTGTTTTATGCCTGTTCTCGTTTTGTTGTTTTGTTTTTTTTTTTTGTTTTTTGTTTTTTGTTGTTTTTTTTTTTTTTTTAGGGATGGATGGAAGGTGTTATACCTGAAGGGTTTCACATGTACTGTCACTTTAAGGCTGGCTCCACCCAGGAGTGATGACAGGGGTCAAGGGGCAGAGTGGCCATCTTGGAGACATGTAGGAGATGTGTGGTTATACAGAAATGTCCTGTAATGCATGTTGTAGTGTACAGAGTACTGAATAAACATCCGTTGTTCCAGACCAGAGTCCTGTGTCTCTCACAACATGGAGAATATAACATCCACCATAAGAGAAGTGCTTATGCACTTCTCTTTCAGTGTGTCGGCAGGGAGATCACCGTGCCTGGGCCATATCTATGTAGACACACACATGTGTTTTATAGCTTTAGGGTGCACACCCTAATGTAATAGGCTGCACACACCTATGCACATCATGGCCCACACATCAAGTTATTATCAGACCTTTAGATTTCATTTTTTGTGAAAAAACGTATTTTGTGTGCCGTCCATCTAGGCTTGACACCTCCTCCTAACTACTTAACCACTTGCCGACTGCCGTCAGTATATTTACTGCGGCAGTCAGCCCCTCACAGGCAAAGCGATGTAGTACTACGTCGCTAGCCTGTAAGGGTTTTGGGAGCGAGTGCACGCCGCCGAAGGCGCGCTCCCGCTCCCGCGCGGTCACAGACCCCCCTGCGCGTGTGCCCAGCGGACCCGATGTCCGTCTGGCACTCACGATCGTCCGTTACACCGGAAGAAAGGCAAGCGGCTAATGTAGACAAAGCCACCTGTCATTCTCCCCTGTGTAAGAATGGAGATCACACGGTACTACTATGTAGGACCGTTGATCTCTGTTCTTACACTAGTAGCCACAGCCAATCACAGTTAGAAACACACCCTTAGGGACACACTTAACCCCTCCCTCTCCAATAAAGTTAACTCCTTCACTGCCAGTGTAATTTTTACAGTAACAGTGCATATGTATAGCACTGATTACTGTAGAAATGTCACTGGTAACCCCAAAAGTGTCAAAAATGTCAGTCAAGGGTCCGATCTCAGTCCCGCAAAAAAAATCGCAGATCGCCGCCATTACTAGTTAAAAAAACAAAAAAACAAAAATGAATCTTTTCCTTTGTTAGTAAACGCAATAACTTTTGCGCAAATCAATCAAAATACGCTTTTTGCGATTTTTTTTTACCAAACATATGTAGCATAAAACAAATTGGCCGAAAATGTTAAAAAATTTTGATTTTTACATTTTTTTTTGGGGAATTTCATATAAAAAAATGTGAAAAATATTGTTATTTTTGCAAAATTGTCGCTCTTTTTTTGTTTATAGCGCATGATCAAAAAATCGCACAGATGATCAAATACCAGCAAAAGAAAGCTCTGTTTGTGGGAAAAAAAGGACGTCAAATTAATTTAGGTACAGCGCCGCACGACCGCGCAATTGTCCGTTAAGTCACATAGTGCTGAATCGCAAAATAGGCCCTGGTCAGGAAGGGGGTAAAATCTTCCGGGGCTTAAGTGGTTAAAGGTTAACTCCACTTTCGTGGGGGAAAAAAATATCAGCAAATAAAGAAAAAACAATATAGCGTATACAATTGCGACACAAATCATATTGTAATTGAATGTTATTATAAATGACTTTTCCTTTTCAATCTGCAGCTGTTGTAATTTTCTGAAAATGCAATCCAATATGGTCGCCTGGAGCTGTTCTGTACACGGAATGTATACTGACCACACCCCCAGAAACATCATTTCCTGCTTGTGTGATTGGCTCACAAATTTTCCCAGAAGTCTGCACTAAGATACAAGTCAGATTTCTGGCATCCCCTGCAACAAAAATGTCATTGTTGGTAAGATCCTCCCAAAAGGGACATGTATAAAAAATGTATAAGTTGCGCTATATGCAAAAATTGATCATTAAAGTGAAAATAGGTTAAAAATATTTTTGACATGAAAACATAAATAGTGACATTGTAAAACAAAAAAGTAATCCATTAGCAAGATTAACCACTTCTGGACAGGAAGGATTTGCCCCCTTAATGACCAGGCCATATTTTGCGATTCGGCACTGCGTTACTTTAACGGACAATTGCGCGGTCATGTGACGCTGTACCCAAATAAAATTGACGTCCTTTTTCCCCCACAAACAGAGCTTTCTTTTGATGGTATCTGATCACCTGTGCGGTTTTTATTTTTTTGCGCCATAAACAAAAGAGCGACAATTCTGAAAAAAAAAAAATATATATATTTTTCACTTTCTGCTATATAAACCCCCCCCCCCCCCCCAAAAAAATTCAAAATCAAATTTTTTTCATCATTTTAGGCCAATTTGTTTTCTGCTACATATTTTTGGTAAAAAAAAATTGCAATAAGCGTATTTTGATTGGTTTGCGCAAAAGTTATCGCATTTACTAACTACGGGAAAGATTTATGTCATTTTTATTTATTTTATTTTTTTTACTAGTAATGGCGGCGATCTGCGATATTTAGCGGGACTGCGACATTGCGGCGGACAGATCGGTCAGACCTCTAACTGACATTTTTGACACTTTTGGGGGGACCAGTGACATTACTACAATAATCAAGCATGGTGGTGGGAATGTCATGGTCTGGGCAGTGGCGTAGCGTGGGGGGTGCAGAGGGGACCACTGGCACCGGGCGCAACATTTAGGGGGGCGCATCCCACACCCGCCATCCACAAGATCATAGTTTCCCCCATCCCTTTATTGTGACAATGCCCCGTCCGGCAGCCCGCCCGCTCTTTCCTGCACTTGGCTCCTTTACTGCCTCTTTGTGCAGGATGAGCGGTGGACGCTGAAGGTGTCATGTGCGGCCAGGGGGCGGGGCTGGTCGTGGGTGAAGATGGCAGCCGGGGGCTCGGTGCATGTGCAGCACCGCTCTCTCCCGGTCTCTCCCTGCTGTCCGGACCGGCTGCCTCCATGCTGGCTGCTGCTGCTGACACGCTGTGTCTCTGCTCTGCTCCGGATCGCCTCCTCAAGTCCCCAGTGTCTGGACACAGAAAGAGGTGAGTGATGTGCTGCCTGCCCCGGGAGCCCAGGGAAGTGGACATGGGAGGGGGGAGATAGGTCAGTGTAGGGGGGTGTCAGTGTAGGGGGTGTCAGTGTATGGGGTTGGTCAGTGTAGGTGTCAGTGTATGGGGGGGTCAGTGTAGGTGTCAGTGTATGGGGGGGTCAATGTAGGTGTCAGTGTATGGGGGGGTCAGTGTATGGGGGGTCAGTGTAGGTGTCAGTGTATGGGGAGGGGTCAGTGTAGGTGCCAGTGTCAGTGTATGGGGGGGTCAGTGTAGGGGTTAGTGTAGGTGTCAGTGTATGGGGGGGGTCAGTGTATGGGGGGTCAGTCTATGGGGGGTCAGTGTAGGTGTCAGTGTATGAGGGGGTCAGTGTAGGTGTCAGTGTATGGGGGGGTCAGTGTTAGGGGTGTCAGTGTATAGGGGGTCAGTGTAGGGGTCAGTGTATGGGGGGTCAGTGTCGGTGTCAGTGTATAGGGTGGGGTCAGTGTAGGGGTCAGTGTATAAGGTGGTCAGTGTATGGGGGGTCAGTGTAGTTGTCAGTGTATGGGGGGGGTCAGTGTAGGTGTCAGTGTATGGGGGGGGCAGGGTCAGTGTAGGTGTCAGTGTATGGGGGGGGGGTCAGTATAGGTGTCAGTGTAGGTATAAGGTAGGTCTGTGTAGTGGTCAGATAGGTCAGTGTAGGTGTCAGTGTAGTGGCCTGTGTAGTGATCTAGTAGATTTGTGTAGGGGGAGCAAATTACTTACCTTGCCGAGGGCACTGACAACCCATGCTACGCCACTTGGTCTGGGGCTGCATGAGTGGTTCCGACACTGGGGACATTGTCACTTAGGGGTGTACTCACTTTTGTTGCCAGCAGTTTAGACATTAATGGCTGTGTTGAGTTATTTTGAGGGGACAGTAAATTTACACTGTTATACAAGCTGTACACTCACTACTTTACATTGTAGCAAAGTGTCATTTCTTCAGTGTTATCACATGAAAAGATAGAATAAAATATTTACAAAAATGTGAGGGGTGTACTTACTTTTGTGATATACTGTACCAGGGTCACAAAGGTTGCACTTGTGACCGGGCCCGACGTTCTACCAATGTGGGGGGGGGGGGGGGCATGAGGGCAGGAAGGCGGCCGATCTGTGCTGTAAAAATGTAAAAACCAAGCAATTTTCTCCTGTCCATATGTCCATGATAGGAGAGGAGTGCTATGGCTGTCCAGTAGTGTAGGCCCAGAACTGCTGCTACTGCAGCCGCAGAAGGCGGGTCCGGTGGTGGCAGTGTGGAAGCCCTAATCCCCAGCTACGAAAAATGTGGCTGAGGTGGTTGACCTAAATAGAGGAGGATGTGGTATCCGATCCCCGAACTCGAGCTGATGTTTAGTGTGCGTACTGTGACACCGACAAGGAGAAAGTATTCCACAGGTAAATTTATCATACCAGGAAAACGTTGGACTGTGGCAGAGGGAGGGAATAAGGAAGAAATGATGGGAAAAGGATGATCCGCATGGCAGGGAGTAATGACAGCCATCACCCCTCGGGGCTCTCAGTAGGGGGCACTTAGGCGGTATCCTCAAGAGTGCCCATTTAGTATCTCTAGAGTGCCCCTTTACATGCTCCAGAGTGCCCCATTAGTACCTTCAGCGTTCCACTTACTGCCTCCAGACTGCCCCCTTACATATTCTGCCAGAGTGCCTCTTTACATTCTACAGAGTGCCCCTTTACATCCTCTAGGGTGCCCCTCCTCCTCCAGAGTATCCACTTAGTACAGTAGTACTAAGGGCGCATTCTGGAGGTACTAAGGGGGTGCTCTGAAGAAGGATGTAAGGGGCCACTCTGGAGGATGTCAGGGGCACTGTGGAGGTCCTAATGCAGAGGATGTAAGGGGGCACTCTTAAGGACCTAAGGGGGCACTATGAAGGACCTAAGGGGGCACACTGGAGGTAGTTATTACCTGCCAGAGTGTCCCTTTTCATCCTTCAAGTGCCACCCTAAGGGGCACTTTGGAGGATGAAAGGGGGTGCTCTGAAGGATGTAAGGGGGCACTTTGGAGACACTGATGTAAGGGGGCACTGATGTTTGGCAACATGTCACAGGAGTAAATGGGCCCTGGGATCAGAGGAAAGGGCTTCAGGCTTGGAGGAGGTGGACGGGTGTGAGCCCTTCATGGGCCCTGAAGATTCTAGTTATGCCTCTGCCCCCCCATATATTGTTTCTAGAGTCGTTACTGGTGTAGACCATTTGGTGACTCTTTACTTCTTTCCATGAAAGTTCTGGTCGCCATGTCCAGTTCTGGTCGCCATTCCTCAGGAGGGATGTGTTGGAGCTGGAGAGAGTCCAGAGAAGGGCAACTAAACTAATTAGGGGATTGGAGGACCTTGATTATGATGAGCGTTTACAATCGCTTGATTTATTCTCCCTGGAGAAGAGATGCCTGTGAGGGGACATGATAGCAATTTACAAATACCTCAATGGTGATCTCTGCTTAGAAAAAAAAGCTATTCAGTCGCAAGGATTGCATGGGATCACGAGGACATACAATGCGATTAGAGGAGAAGCGTTTTAACCTCAGGGAACGTAGGGGGTTCTTCACTGTTAGGGCTACAAGATTGTGGAATTCTCTACCACAAGAGGTGGTTTCTGCGGGAAGTATGGTGGCTTTCAAAAGACTCTTAGACTTACATCTCAAGGATCAGAACATTCAGGGGTATGAGAGATGATTACGGCCACACATGCCTACACAGGTTGAACTGGATGGACTATTGTCTTTATTCAACCTCAACTACTATGTAACTATGTTACTATGTAACTTTGAAGAACAGGGGGGCTGGATGTGGTTGGTTTGGCCGGGGAAGGTAAATTCCTGGGGGAAAAAAAGCTCTGCTTTCTCAAATACGGGAAACACGTGATCAGAAGGGCAAAGAGAAGCTTTGTAAGATATCAGAGTCAAGGAAAAAAAGAGGAAGAGAAATTCTTATAGTGAAAGAAGTAAAAATCAGGAAGTGGGGAGGTAACAAACCGCTGACAGCAATGATAAGAAGTGGAAGAGGTTTGAGCGACAGATACTCTTCATGCGGGATGGTGAAGGCTCAGAGAAGACTCGTGTTGTGGTCAGCGGTCGGAAGTTTTGATGTCAGATCTCATTCTGGGTTTCATCATATCTTCATTGTGATAATCTGACTTCTAATTAGAGATGTATAGAACTGTTCGCCGGCGAACAGTTCCCGGCGAACTTAGCATGTTCGCGTTCGCCGCTGCCGGCGAACATATGCGATGTTCGGTCCGCCCCCCATAAGACATCATTGAGGCAAACTTTGACCCTGAACTTTACAGTCAGCAGACACATTTCCAGCCAATCAGCATACCTCCCTCCCACACCCTCCCACCTCCTATAAATAAGCAAGGGCAGCATCCATCTTAGATCATTCTGAAGCAGTGTGTGTAGTGAGAGTAGGGAGAGAGCTGCTGCTGCTGCTGCTGCTGTTAAGCTAGGGACAGTTAGTCAGTGTTCCTGGTCTTGCAGTGTTCTTGGTCCACTACTGCTGTAATATCAGCACCCCAAAAAGCCCTTCTAAGGGCTGGTATTTGTGTTTTTTTTTTTTTTTTATATATATATATATATATATATACATAGCGTCCCCAAAAGCCCTTTTAAGGGCTGGTAATTGAGTTGTTTCTTCATATATATATATATCTATATCTATCTAGTGTCCCCAAAAGCCCTTTTAAGGGCTGGTAATTGAGGATTTTTTTATTTTTATATATATACATATATATATATATATAGTGTCCCCAAAAGCCCTTTCAAGGGCTGGTAAGGTAATAGATTTTTTTCTTTATATATATATATATATATATCTATTGTACACTGCAGTTGCCTGCCCGCTGTGTGTGAGAGGCCACAGACCCACCACAGACTGTACTGTGTGCACACCACACTCATTTCGGGTGGCACAGGCACAGTACCTGGCATTTTAAAAAATATTTTTTTTTTCTCTGTCATAATTGCAGTGAGTGCTGTGTCAGGTCCACAGAGTGCACTGTACCCACTGCAGTGCACTGCCCACCACTGATATATATACGTTGGCACAGCATCTTGTTGCAATAAATTGAAAAAAAAATATTTTTTATTATTGCAGTTGCCTGGGCTGCCAGTGACTGTCAGGTCCACAGAGTGTACTGTGCCACTGCCCACCCACCACTGATATATAAGGTGGCACAGCAGCTTGCAAAGTAAAAAAAATATATATTTTTTTAAATTGCAGTTGCCTGGGTGCCAGTGACTGCTGTCAGGTCCACAGGGAGTGTACTGTGCCACTGCCCACCCACCACTGATATATAAGGTGGCACAGCAGCTTGCAAAGTAAAAAAAAATATATATATTTTTTAAATTGCAGTTGCCTGGGTGCCAGTGACTGCTGTCAGGTCCACAGAGAGTGTACTGTGCCACTGCCCACCCACCACTGATATATAAGGTGGCACAGCAGCTTGCACTCATAGTACAACAGTAACAACACATTAAAAAAAAAATGACAGGCAGAGGCAGGCCACCCCGCAAGGGCGGTCGTGGTCGTGGTGCTGTGATTTCCTTAGGCTCTAGAATAATGCCCAGTGTTCAGAGGCCACCACAGCCCCTGAACTCAAAAAATTCTGAGGCCATAGTTGACTGGCTTACACAGGACACCCAATCGTCTACAGCTTCCGCTCGGAACCTTAATGCACCATCCTCCTCCAGCTCAGCTTCGGGCACCTCTCAATTTACCACTCGCCAGCCCGCCGGCACCACCACCAACACTAGCACCACAGCCGCTTCACTTGATCCGTCAGAGGAGTTATTTTCACATCAGTTTGAAGAAATAAGTGATGCGCAACTATTAGTGCCAGAGGATGTAGATAACGGGGATATGTCTCAGTCAGGCAGCATTATACACATGGACGTACATTGTGATGATGATGATGTTGTACCTGCTGCTGCTGCCTTTGCTGAGTTGTCAAGTGAAGCGGCTGATGATGACGATGTGTCCGTGGATGTCACCTGGGTGCCTGCTCGAAGAGCAGAAGAAGAGGGGGAAAGTTCAGATGGGGAGACAGAGAGGAGGAGGAGACGAGTTGGAAGCAGGGGGAGGAGGTCATCGCAAGGAGCTAGTGGCGCAGTCAGACAGCATGTAGATTCGGCACCCGGGGTCAGCCAGACAGCACGCCAATCAACGCAAGCTGTTGCCACCACCAGAATGCCGTCCTTGCAAAGCTCAGCAGTGTGGCATTTTTTTTGTGTGTCTGCCTCTGATATCAGCGATGCCATTTGTAACCTGTGCCAAAAGAAACTGAGTCGTGGGAAGTCCAACACCCACCTAGGTACAACTGCTTTGCGAAGGCACATGATCTCACATCACAAACGCCTATGGGATCAACACATGAGTAAAAGCAGCACACAAACTGAAAGCCACCATCCTCCTCCTGGTCCAGCATCTTCAGCCACGTCAACCACTGCTGTCCTCCATGCCCCCTATCAACAACCCGCCCCTCCGCCTCTCACCTTCAGCAGTTCCTGCTCGTCACCTGCCCACAGTCAGGTGTCTGTGAAGGAAATGTTTGAGCGCAAAAAGCCAATCTCGCAGAGTCACCCCCTTGCCCGGCGTCTGACAGCTGGCTTGTCGGAACTCTTAGCCCGCCAGCTTTTACCATACAAGCTGGTGGAGTCTGAGGCCTTCAAAAAATTTGTCGCTATTGGGACACCGCAGTGGAAGGTACCCGGCCGAAATTATTTTTCACAAAAGGCAATCCCCAACCTGTACTCTATTGTGGAAAAGGAAATCATGTCACGTCTGGCACACAGTGTTGGGGCAAGGGTCCATCTGACCACTGATAGCTGGTCTGCAAAGCACGGTCAGGGCAGGTATATAACGTACACTGCGCATTGGGTAAACCTGCTGGCGGCTGCCAAGCATGGAATGCGTGGCTCTGCTGCAGAGGAGTTGGTGACACCGCCACGACTTGCAGGCAGGCCTGCTGCCACCTCCTCTACTCCTCCTACTCCATCCTCTTTGCTAACCTCCTCGGCTGAGTCCTCTTCTGCTGTTGCGTCTTGCTCCACACCAACTGCACCCCCCCAGCTCCCCAGGGGCTATTCCACATGCCGGATACGACAGTGTCACGCTGTCTTGGGGTTGACTTGCCTGAAAGCAGAGAGTCACACCGGACCAGCACTACTGTCCGCCCTGAATGCACAGGTGGATCAGTGGCTGACCCCGCACCAACTGGAGATCGGCAAAGTGGTGTGTGACAACGGGAGCAATTTGTTGGCGGCATTGAATTTGGGCAAGTTGACACATGTGCCGTGCATGGCACATGTGTTGAATCTGATTGTGCAACGTTTTGTGCAGAAGTACCCAGGCTTACAGGACGTCCTCAAGCAGGCCAGGAAGGTGTGTGGCCATTTCAGGCGTTCCTACACGGCCATGGCGCACTTTGCAGATATTCAGCGGCGAAACAACATGCCAGTGAGGCGCTTGATTTGCGACAGCCCGACACGTTGGAATTCAACACTGCTAATGTTCGACCGCCTGCTCCAACAAGAAAAAGCGGTCAACGAGTATTTGTATGACCGGGGTGCTAGGACAGCCTCTGCGGAGCTGGGTATTTTTTTGCCACGCTACTGGACGCTCATGCGCAATGCCTGTAGGCTCATGCGTCCTTTTGAGGAGGTGACAAACCTAGTGAGTCGCACTGAAGGCACCATCAGCGACATCATCCCATATGTTTTTTTCCTGGAGCGTGCCCTGCGAAGAGTGCTGGATCAGGCCGTAGATGAGCGTGAAGAGGAAGAGGAAGAGTTGTGGTCACCATCACCACCACCAGAAACAGCCTTACCATCGATTGCTGGACCTGCGGCAACACTGGAAGAGGAGTGTGAGGAAGAGGAGTCAGAGGAGGAATGTGGCTTTGAGGAGGAGGAACACCAACCACAGCAGGCATCCCAGGGTGCTCGTTGTCACCTATCTGGTACCCGTGGTGTTGTACGTGGCTGGGGGGAAGAACACACCTTCAATGACATCAGTGAGGACGAGGAATTGGACATGAGTAGCTCGGCATCCAACCTTGTGCAAATGGGGTCTTTCATGCTGTCATGCCTGTTGAGAGACCCTCGTATAAAAAGGCTGAAGGAGAACGACCTGTACTGGGTGGCCACGCTACTAGACCCCCGGTATAAGCAGAAAGTCTGTGACATGTTACCCAATTACCGGCAGTCGCAAAGGATGCAGCAGCTACAAAATAAGTTAAAAACTATGCTCTACACAGCGTATAAGGGTGATGTCACAGCACAACGGGAATCCAACAGAGGAAGAGGTGAAAGTAATCCTCCTCCTACCACCACAACCACGCCGGCAAGGACAGGACGCTTTACAGACGTCTTGTTGATGGAGGACATGCGGAGCTTTTTTAGTCCTATGCATCGCCACAGCCCTTCGGGGTCCACCCTCAGAGAACGACTCGACCGACAGGTAGCAGACTACCTTGCCTTAACTGCAGATATCGACACTCTGAGGAGCGATGAACCCCTTGACTACTGGGTGTGCAGGCTTGACCTGTGGCCTGAGCTATCCCAGTTTGCCATTGAACTTCTGGCCTGCCCCGCTTCAAGTGTGCTGTCAGAAAGGACCTTCAGCGCAGCAGGAGGTATTGTCACTGAGAAGAGAAGTCGCCTAGGTCAAAAAAGTCTTGATTACCTCACGTTTATTAAGATGAATGAGGCATGGATCCCGAAGGGACTGACAGTGGGGGATGCATTTGACTAAAAAAGGCCTGGTGATGACTGAGATGCCTTGGCCTAAAAATGGTCCACACGCTGCTGTATATAATCATTCTCTGCATGCCGGATGACTTACGTGACGTCTCCGCCACCAACTACGGTTCAAGCAGCAATGTTTTAGTGCACTTTCTGCCTTAAAACCTCAATTTTTCAGGCCGCTGCTACAGCAGCGGCTGCAACAATACCTACTTTTTCATGCATGTGTACATGCCTAATTTTTCTGGCCTCTGGTGCTACACTGTGGCTGCAAAAAAACAAAAAACAAAAAAAAAGGCAAATACATGTGTCAATTCCCCTTCGTGATCGTTACCTTGTCGTGGTGAAGGGGCTTGCGTATCACAATGAAGCGATCACCTCTAGGATTGTGTTGGCACACCCCAGATGATAAGGTCGTTGCTTCATTGTGAACAGACCAAAAGCGATCCGCTGGATAATTTTTCATAAAAAAAAACATTCATTTTCTTTCATTCTTTCTGCGGAGCTGGGTATTTTTTGGCCGCGTTACTGAATGCTCATGAACAATGGCTGTAGGCTCATGCGTCCTTTTGCGGAGATGACAACCCTGGTGGTCAGTCGAACCCAAGGCAACATCATCGACCTCATCCCATATGCGTTTTTTCTGGAGCGTGCCCTGCGAAGAGTACTGGATCAGGCTGTAGATGAGCATGAAGAGGAAGAGTTGTGGTCCTCATCACCACCAGAAGCAGCCTTGTCGTTGTCAATTGCTGGACCTGTGGCAACGCAGAGAGAGGAGTCTGAAGAAGAGAAGTCAGAGGAGGAAGGTGGCTTTGAGGAGGTGGAATACCAGCCACAGCAGGCGTCCCAGGGGGCTTGTTCTCACCTTTCGGGGACCCTTGGTGTTGTATGTGGCTGGGTGGAGGAAGAGACCTTCAATGATGTCAGTGAGGACAAGGAACGGGACATGGCTAGCTTGGTATCCAACCTTGTGCAAATTGGGAGTTTGCGGTTGTGCAAATGGACTGACTGACTGTTAAACGGGGAGTTTGGTCTGTCAGAGTTTGGTCTGTCACTGTGAAGCGGGCGACGGGCGTAACCCTTACACTACTTGACCGATAAAACATCATACCTGATCGTATTCACACACTGGATGTTTTAGTGCTGGTTTACACTGCTGCTACCACTAAAGTAGCGTCGCTTCCAGTGCGACTTTGGCGCGACTTAGCGCGACTTTGGCGCGACCTCATCGCGAGGTGACTTTTTATTTGGCCAATCACAATATCATGTTTTGTGACCGTCACCTAATTTCCTTTTCCTGTTTTTTGTTTTACATATTTCCCCATGTGTGCAGTGTTGTCTGTGTCATAGCTCAACTGATAGGCATGTTTGCCTTGGCATATCATATTTCAGCTTGCCAGAAAGAAAAAAAGACAGCTGGAAAGACACTGCATTAGTTTTCTACTAAAAATCATAAGAAAAATGCTGTTTTTTTTGGGTTGTGGACATACTACAGAGCTGAAACTTGACAGGTACACTTTTTAGACCCCCCAGACACTAAATACAAAAAATGACATGCCTGCCTAAAAAAATGCCCGATAAATGCCTGCAAGAGAAAAAGACAGCCGCAGAGAAGCCGTATTCCTGAAAATATAAGAAAAATGCTGTTTTTTAGGGGTTCTGGACATGCTACAGAGCTGAAACTTGACAGGTACACTTTTGTGACCCCCCAGACACTAAATACAAAAAATGACATGCCTGCCTAAAAAAATGCCCGATAAATGCCTGCAAGAGAAAAAGACAGCCGCAGAGAAGCCGTATTCCTGAAAATATAAGAAAAATGCTGTTTTTTAGGGGTTCTGGACATGCTACAGATCTGAAACTTGACAGGTACACTTTTGTGACCCCCCAGACACTAAATACAAAAAATGACATGCCTGCCTAAAAAAATGCCCGATAAATGCCTGCAAGAGAAAAAGACAGCCGCAGAGAAGCCGTATTCCTGAAAATATAAGAAAAATGCTGTTTTTTAGGGGTTCTGGACATGCTACAGAGCTGAAACTTGACAGGTACACTTTTGTGACCCCCCAGACACTAAATACAAAAAATGACATGCCTGCCTAAAAAAATGCCCGATAAATGCCTGCAAGAGTAAAAGACAGCCGCAGAGAAGCCGTATTCCTGAAAATATAAGAAAAATGCTGTTTTTTAGGGGTTCTGGACATGCTACAGATCTGAAACTTGACAGGTACACTTTTGTGACCCCCCAGACACTAAATACAAAAAATGACATGCCTGCCTAAAAAAATGCCCGATAAATGCCTGCAAGAGAAAAAGACAGCCGCAGAGAAGCCGTATTCCTGCAAATATAAGAAAAATGCTGTTTTTTAGGGGTTCTGGACATGCTACAGAGCTGAAACTTGACAGGTACACTTTTGTGACCCCCCAGACACTAAATACAAAAAATGACATGCCTGCCTAAAAAAATGCCCGATAAATGCCTGCAAGAGAAAAAGACAGCCGCAGAGAAGCCGTATTCCTGAAAATATAAGAAAAATGCTGGTTTTTAGGGGTTCTGGACATGCTACAGAGCTGAAACTTGACAGGTACACTTTTTAGACCCCCCAGACACTAAATACAAAAAATGACATGCCTGCCTAAAAAAATGCCCGATAAATGCCTGCAAGAGAAAAAGACAGCCGCAGAGAAGCCGTATTCCTGAAAATATAAGAAAAATGCTGTTTTTTAGGGGTTCTGGACATGCTACAGATCTGAAACTTGACAGGTACACTTTTGTGACCCCCCAGACACTAAATACAAAAAATGGCATGCCTGCCTAAAAAAATGCCCGATAAATGCCTGCAAGAGAAAAAGACAGCCGCAGAGAAGCCGTATTCCTGAAAATATAAGAAAAATGCTGTTTTTTAGGGGTTCTGGACATGCTACAGAGCTGAAACTTGACAGGTACACTTTTGTGACCCCCCAGACACTAAATACAAAAAATGACATGCCTGCCTAAAAAAATGCCCGATAAATGCCTGCAAGAGAAAAAGCCAGCCGCAGAGAAGCCGTATTCCTGAAAATATAAGAAAAATGCTGTTTTTTAGGGGTTCTGGACATGCTACAGAGCTGAAACTTGACAGGTACACTTTTTAGACCCCCCAGACACTAAATACAAAAAATGACATGCCTGCCTAAAAAAATGCCCGATAAATGCCTGCAAGAGAAAAAGCCAGCCGCAGAGAAGCCGTATTCCTGAAAATATAAGAAAAATGCTGTTTTTTAGGGGTTCTGGACATGCTACAGAGCTGAAACTTGACAGGTACACTTTTTAGACCCCCCAGACACTAAATACAAAAAATGACATGCCTGCCTAAAAAAATGCCCGCTAAATGCCTGCAAGAGAAAAAGCCAGCCGCAGAGAAGCCATATTCCTGAAAATATAAGAAAAATGCTGTTTTTTAGGGGTTCTGGACATGCTACAGAGCTGAAACTTGACAGGTACACTTTTGTGACCCCCCAGACACTAAATACAAAAAATGACATGCCTGCCTAAAAAAATGCCCGCTAAATGCCTGCAAGAGAAAAAGCCAGCCGCAGAGAAGCCATATTCCTGAAAATATAAGAAAAATGCTGTTTTTTAGGGGTTCTGGACATGCTACAGAGCTGAAAATTGACAGGTACACTTTTTAGACCCCCCAGACACTAAATACAAAAAATGACATGCCTGCCTAAAAAAATGCCCGCTAAATGCCTGCAAGAGAAAAAGCCAGCCGCAGAGAAGCCATATTCCTGAAAATATAAGAAAAATGCTGTTTTTTAGGGGTTCTGGACATGCTACAGAGCTGAAACTTGACAGGTACACTTTTTAGACCCCCCAGATGCTAAATCCAAAGAAATTTTTTATTTTTATTTTTTTTTAATTTTTCCAATAATTGGCTCTCTATCAAAAAATTATAATTTTTAAGAACTTTTTTTTGCGTGATCCCTCTCCGGCATGCCACAGTCCAGGTGTTAGTCCCCTTGAAACAACTTTTCCATCACTATTGTGGCCAGAAAGAGTCCCTGTGTGTTTTAAAATTCGCCTGCCTATTGAAGTCTATGGCGGTTCGCCCGGTTCGCCGGTTCGCGAACATTTGCCGATGTTCGCGTTCGCCGTTCGCGAACCGCGAATTTTAGGTTCGCGACATCACTACTTCTAATGAGTTACGTTGTGGCTTTTGGCTTCTTAGAAGGCATTTCCACATGTAGAGTCCTGTTCAAAAATTTTAGGCAGGTGTGAAAAAAAATGCTGTGAATGAAGAATGCTTTCAGAAATAGAAGTGTTATAGCCTATTTTTATCAATTAACAAAATTGAAAAGTAAATGAACAGAAGAGAAAACCAAATCCAATCAATATTTGGTGTGAAGGAACTCGGCAGGTAGGTTGTTTCTATGTACATCTTGGAGAACTAAGCATGGATCTTCTGGGGATGTCGGCTGCCTCCAGTCCTTCTTTCTCTTCATGTCATCCCAGACAGACTCCATGATGGTGAGATCAGGGCTCTGTGGGGGCCAAACCATCACTTTCAGAAATTCTTGTTCGTATTTACACTGAAGATAGTTCTTAAAGAGGAAGTAAACCCTCCTCAGGAAGTTGTACCTATAGGTAAGCCTATATTAAGGCTTACCTATAGGTACTGTAAATATCTCCTAAACATGTACCGTTTAGGAGATATTTACCTTTAATGCAGCCAGTGACGTCACTGGCGCATGCGCTCTGAAGGAACGGCAGATCGTGCCGTTCCTTCAGAGCCCCGTGCCGTGACCGTCGGCTCCCGCGCGCGTGCGCGGGAGTGACGTCACCGCGGCTCCGGCCAATCAGATGGCCGGATGCCGCGATCCCGGAAGACGGGCGACTATACATGTCGCCCGTCATACAGGTAAGCGGACGGCACGGCGGGGGCTCGTTCTAAGGTAAGTATTTCATAATGAGCTAGTATGCGATGCATACTAGCTCATTATGGGTTTCTCTTTCAGGATTTAAAGAAGAGAAAAAAAAAAATTCTCAGTGTACAACCTCTTTAACCACTTTACCACCGGAGGATTTTGCTGTCTTACGTCCAGGCCACTTTTTGCGATTCGGCGCTGTGCAAATTTAACTGACAATTGCGTGGTCGTGCGACGCCGTACCCAAACAAAATTTACGTCCTTTTTTTCCCACAAACAGAGCTTTCTTTTGGTGGTATTTGATCACCCGTGCGTTTTTTAATTTTTGCGCTATAAACAAAAACTGAGCGTTTATTTTGAAAAAATAACAATATTTTTAACATTTTTTTAAATAAAATTCCCCCCCCCCCCCCTAAAAAATGTAAAAATCTAATTTTTTTTTAATTTTTGGCCAATTTGTTTTCTGCCACCTATGTTTGGTAAAAAAAAATCGCAATAAGCGTATTTTGATTGGTTTGTGCAAAAGTTATTGCGTTTACTAACTAAGGGAAAGATTTTTGGTGTTTTTTTTTTTTAACGAGTAATGGCGGCGATCTGCGATTTTTTTTGCGGGACTGCGACATTGCGGCGGACAGATCGGACCCTTGACTGACATTTTTGACACTTTTGGGGGAACCAGTGACATTTCTACAGTAATCAGTGCTATATATATGCACTGTTACTGTAAAAATGACACTGGCAGGGAAGGGGTTAATTTTATTGGAGAGGGAGGGGTTAATGTATGCCTGGTGCTTACTGACGTGTGTGGGGGGAGGGGACTGAGTGACACAGGGACCAGCTGTCAATGGGCTTCCCCACTGACAGCTGAATAACAAAAAAAAAAAAAAAAACATTGGCAGCAATAAAATAATATAAAAAAAAAGCATGACCCCCCCCCCCCCGCAAATCCATACCAGGCCCTTATTCAGGCAGCCCAGCAGCAAGCCAGGAAAGGGGGAGGGCCCTCCCTCCTGAACCATACCAGGCTACATGCCCTCAACATGGGTGGGGGCGCTTTGGTGGGGCAGAGGTGCTCGAGCCCCCCCCCCACCCCAAAGCACCTTGTCCCCGTGTTTATGGGGTCAAGGACCTCTTCCCACAACCCTGGACCATGGTTGTGGGGGTCTGCAGCTGGGAGTCTTATCAGAATCTGGAAGCCCCCTTTAAAAAGGGGGCTCCCTGCTCCTACATAGTACCCCTACACATTCCCCGAAAAAGTGTCAAAAGTAATAAAAACATAGAGACAGTTTGCCAGAGCCCTCCACCCCAAAACATCCCCCCTGGTTGAGGGCATGTGGCCTGGTATGGTTCAGGAGGACAGGGGGCGCTTGTTCGCCCACCCCATTTCCTGACCTGCCAGGCTGCATGCTCAGGCAAGGGTCTAGTATAGATTTTGGGGGGGGGAGGGCCCACGCTGCCTTTTTTTACATTTTGGCGTGGGGGCTCCTCTTAAAAATCCTTACCAGAAGATAAAATGCACAGATCCGTGACATCAAAAGAGGGGCATGCCCCTTACCTACATAAGAAATGTCAAATGGCAGGGGGTGGGTCGGCAGGGGGTGTGATTGACCATGGATCTGTATCAGGGGACACGTTTTCTTTTATTTTTTAATAAAGGAATTGTCAAAAACTGTGTGTTTTTATTACTTTTTGACACTTTTTTGGTGAATAGGTAGGGGTATTATGTACCCCATACTCATTCACCTGGGGGAGTGGGATCTGGGGGCCCCTTGTTAAAGGGGGCTTCTATATTCCAAAAAGCCCCCTGCCCAAAGATCCCCACAACCACCTGCCATGGTTGTTGAGATAAGGCCCTTATTCCCATCAACATGGGGACAAGGTGCTTTGGGGCAGGGGAGGCAGAGCCTGCCTCAAAGCACCCACCCCCCCATGTTGAGGACATGTGGCCTGGTATGGTTTGGGGGGTCCCTTGCTTGCCCCCCCCCTTTCTTGCCCTGCCAGGCTATGGTATGGATTTTGGGTACGACTCCACGCCATTTTTTTCTTTTTTTTTCAATAGCCGGATGTCAGCAATTGCAACCACAAGTTGTTTTAAATATGATTTGACTCATTTTTTTCTTTAGAAATTTTATTTTTTGCTGCAGCAGGTTCTATACACAGTACAGATGCGCCACTTTACAGGCAGACTAAGGGAAATTTTTCATTTTTTTGTTTCACTTTAAGTAGCATTTAAATCACTGCTCCTGAAAATATGATCATTAAAAAAAATAAATAAATGACATGTCCCCCAGGGCAGTACTCAAGCCCTCATACCCTTTTGATGGCCAATTACTTGCATATAAGACTTAAAAATGGGCACTTTTGATTTTTTCCTGTTCAGCTCTCATGGACTTCAATGGAGTTCGCCATTCAGGTTAGAACATTTCCCCTGTTCAGGAGTTCTGTTGCGAACCGAACAGGGAGGTGTTTGTCCCCTCTCTGAGTATAACCCCTGTCAGATTTTTTTTCACCATTTTTGTCCCATTGCAGAAATTTCCCTTCACTTCCTGACCCATAGCCAAACAGGATGTGAGAGGAAATCACTGCAAAATCAGGGAATTGCTTAGGGACCCCCCAGGTCACCAGCACTAGTGAGCCCATTGGAAGATTTTGCCACTATTACTTTTCTGGGGACAACCAAAAATTTGGGATTTTCTTTTACTTTTACTTTCAATGATAATAGTAAACAGAACAAATAGAGAGGGTGAATCTCCCGACTTGGGACAGTGTATAGGGGGTCAGTTTAGGGGTCAGTGTATGGGGGGTCAGTGTCGGTGTCAGTGTATAGGGTGGGGTCAGTGTAGGGGTCAGTGTATAAGGTGGTCAGTGTATGGGGGGTCAGTGTAGTTGTCAGTGTATGGGGGGGGGGTCAGTGTAGGTGTCAGTGTATGGGGGGGGGGCAGGGTCAGTGTAGGTGTCAGTGTATGGGGGGGTCAGTGTAGGTGTCAGTGTATGGGGGGGGCAGGGTCAGTGTAGGTGTCCCATAGCCAAACAGGATGTGAGAGGAAATCACTGCAAAATCAGGGAATTGCTTAGGGACCCCCCAGGTCACCAGCACTAGTGAGCCCATTGGAAGATTTCGCCTCTATTACTTTTCTGGGGACACCAAAAATTTGGGATTTTCTTTTACTTTTACTTTCAATGATAATAGTAAACAGAACAAATAGAGAGGGTGAATCTCCCGACTTGGGACACAGACTGCAATAAAAACTGACCAGTGTTCTAATCCCTCTCTGCTCTAACTAGCGCTATGCTCTAACCAATGCTGGGACAAGGTCATCCAGGGCCTAGGGCGAACATGCCAAACTGCGCCCCCCACGGGTTGTACATGACCAATCATCTTACCCATGCCTGATAACCACACCTGATCATTACACCTATGTATAGAGTGCAAAGGTCGGGACTGAATAATTTACCCCTATGAGGCAATGCACATCTACATATACACTGGCAGGCCAAAGAAAAAAAGTTGCCACCAAAAAAAAAAAAAAATAGGTCACTCACTCTAATATTTTGTTGGCTTTGATTGCGGTACGCATTCGCTGTGGCATTGTTTCGATAAACTTCTGCAATGTCACAAGATTTATTTCCCACCAGTGTTGCATTCATTTTTCACCAAAGTCTTGTATTGATGATGGGAGAGTCGGAGCACTGCGCAAATCCTTCTCCAGCACATCCCAAAGATTCTCAATGGGGGTAAGATCTGGGCTCTGTGGTGGCCAATCCATGTGTGACAATGATGTCTCATGCTCCCTGAACCGCTCTTGAATTTGAGCCCGATGAATCCTGGCATTGTCATCTTGGAATATTCCCGTGCCATCAGGGAAGAAAAAAATCCATTGATGGAACAACCTGGTCATTCAGTATATTCAGGGAGTCAGCTGATCTCATTCTTTGGGCTCATGCAGGAAATATCCAATAGGATCGCTACTGCATGCTTAGTTTAGTTAGTTGCTTAAATTCCAGGTGGTGACTTTTTTTTGGCCAGGCAGTATATACTGTATATACACACATACATACAAACACTTACATATATACACGATCCCCTAAAGTGTTCCAGTATTCCAATCTGACAACAACCCTAGACACACCTCCAAGATGACCACTGCCTTGCTAAAGAAGCTAAGGGTAAAGGTGAGGGACTGGCCAAGCATGTCTCCAGACACTTTGAGTCCAATTTGGACATTGTCACTTAGGGGTGTACTCACTTTTGTTGCCAGCGGTTTAGACATTAACCACTTGCCGACTGCCACACGACTATTTACTGCGGCAGTCAGCCGCTCCTGGGCAAAGCAACGTAGACCTACTGTACGTCGCTCGCCCAGGAGCCTGTAGGGGGTGAGCGTGCGCCGCCGGAAGGCACGCTCCCGCCCCCGCTCATTCACTGAGATCCCCGCACATGTGACTGGTGGCTCCGATGTCCGCCGGCCAATCACGATCTCCCGCAGGAGAGGGAGAAGGACGGACGGCTGATGTAAACACAACCGTCTGTCATTCTCCCTGATGTAAGCACAGAGGCTATGCGATCCTGCTATGTAGGATCGTATGTCTCTGTGGTTACATCACAAGCCACGCCCCCCCCACAGTTAGAATCACGCCCCTAGGGATACATTTAACCCACTGATCACCAATAAAGTTAACCCCTTCCCTGCCAGTGTCATTTTTACAGTAACAGTGCATATTTATAGCACTGATTACTGTAGTAATGTCACTGGTACCCCCAAAAGTGTCAAAAATGTCAGTCAGGGGTCCAATCTGTCCGTTGCCATGTCGCAGTCCCGCAAAAAAAATTGCAGATCGCCGCCATTACTAGTTAAATTAAAACAATAAAAATGACATAAATATTTCCTGTAGTTACTAAATGCAATAACTTTTGCGCAAACCAACTAAATACACTTATTGCGATTTTTTTTTTTACCAAAAATATGTAGCAGAAAACAAATTGGCCTAAAATGTTAAAAAAATTTGATTTTTACATTTTTTTTGAGAATTTCATATTAAAAAATTTGAAAAATATTGTTATTTTTTCAAAATTGTAGCTCTTTTTTTGTTTATAGCGCAAAAAATAAAAATCGCAGAGGTGATCAAATACCAGCAAAAGTAAGCTCTATTTGTGGGAAAAAAAGGACGTCAATTTAATTTGGGTAGAGCGTCGCACGACCGCGCAATTGTCTGTTAAAGTCACGCAGTGCCGAATCGCAAAATAGGGCCTGGTCTCTTAGCAGCCAAATCCTCCGGGTTCTTAAGTAGTTAATGGCTGTGTGTTGTGTTATTTTGAGGGGACAGCAAATTTACACTGTTATACAAGCTGTACACTCACTACTTTACATGGTAGCAAAGTGTAATTTCTTCAGTGTTGTCACATGAAAAGATAGAATAAAATATTTACAAAAATGTGAGGGGTGTACTTACTTCTGTGAGATACTGTATCTCTGGCAGGTAATATATTTTTGGAATCCTGGGAGAGGACAGAACTAGATCTTCTTTTTATTTTTTTAGTTAAAGCGGACCTACAGTCGTTTTTTCATCTTTCCATCTAACAAATCCTCTGCCCTTGTTGTTTTACCTTTGGATAGTAAAACATTTTTTATCTGCCAGTAAATACCTTATAAAGCCCACTTCCTCTTTACTGTCTGGTAATTAGCCTAGGCTAATGACATCATGCATAGCCCTCCAGTTGAAGTAGGACATGACGAAACCGGTCGGGCCGTGACCAGACGACGCATCCGACATCACGTGATACGGCGGAGGACCTACCCGGAAGGTACTGGGCTGGCGTGGAGTTAGCCCGGGGGACTGGACGAGCTAGGTTGCCTCTTTGTCCGGCGATATGGGACGTATATGCCTACTTTTGTGCTTTTAACATGTGAGTGCAATATATATATTTTTTAATAAAGCATTTGTGTTGATGGTACTTCACTATTTGGAGCCATTCTTTCTCTCTATGATACCATTGAACTGAGGGAAGTGTGTGAAGGGGATTTCTACGCAGCAGTGGTGAATAGACTCTGGTCTTCCATATGTGTATTCCTTACATCTGTATATGATTCCTGCTCAGTTCGCTCATGTGTGAGAACATATCTCTCGGTGTGACACCTGGTGGTGGATGGTGATCCAGTAACAACTTCACGCACCCCTGGATTTTATGGACTTGAAGGACATTGTTGTTTTTCTTTATATTTTTTGAGTGTTTATCAAGCAATATCTTTGACAGCATACAGCATGCTTATATATATACATGCTTTGAGTCATCTAGCAGTGATTTCGTGCGCTACTTCTTTTCCATTCATAGCTCTCTCTTACTCTTATGGGAGTTTGCCAGCACTGGAGGAGGGATGAGTCATAGGAGAGCCAAGGAGAGCTGGAGGGGGCTGGATGAGGGCGGAGATACCAGGAGACTTCAGAGATCCATGAGTATTTCTCAAGAGAGGAGAAATGTGCAGGCAAGCAGTGGTGTGAGTGTGTCTGACTGTATATACAGTATGTGTGTCTGTATATATGTGTATGTGGTGTGTGTGTGTGTACCCCTGTGTGTCTGTGTAAATCCAGGAAGTGAACAGGCAGCATACAGCTCACTTCCTCTTTCTTGTCTGGCAATTAGCCTAGGCTAATGACATCATGCACAGCTCTTTCTCTCACTCTCATGGGAGTTTGCCAGCACTGGAGGAGGAATGAGTCATAGGAGAGCCAAGGAGAGTTGGAGGGGGCTGGATGAGGGCGGAGATAACAGAAGACTTCGGAGATTCATGAGTATTTATCAAGAGAGGAGAAATGTGTAGCCAAGCAGTGGTGTGAGTGTGTTTGACTGTATATACACTACAGTATGTGTGTCTGTATATATGTGTATGTGGTCTGTGAGTGTCTGTGTAAATCCAGGAAGTGAACAGGAAGCAGCTTCAGCTGCCCACAGTTAAAATGACTGCAGCCAGACTTAGTGGAGGGAGATTTCTGCATCATATTTGGCAAGTACAGGATCAAACTATATATAAAATAATATGTAAAGTGGTTGAAGGGAAGCTTCAGAATGGCAAATATGTTTTTATTACAAATGATGTGAGCAGACTGCAGTTCCTCTTTAATATACATTTTTTTTTATTATTATATTTTTTTATATGCCTGCCTAATTTTTTCACATAATTCCTTCTTAAAATGAAGAGTGTGATCTCTATTCAAAGACTCTGAGTTACTTAGGATATGATACATCTCAGAGATTATCTTCTTTATCCAACACAATAATTCCTCCCCCTTTATCAGCTGCTCTTATAATTAATTATTTCCTTTCTAATAAACTCTTCATTTCTCTCCCAACCTCCTCATGTGGATTTAACCCGAATATCTTCTACATCTTTTTTTTTTCTTTTTTTTTAATAAATTTTATTGAGTTTTTGATAGAATAACAAGAATAACAATGATACATATGCAGAATCGCTGTCCAACAGAACAATGAACCTGGTGTCACTGAATGTAGCAATGCATCAGTTAAACATGAACATTGGTGGGGGTAGACTGGGAGGGGGTGAGTGGGGGGGGGAGGGAAGGGGTGGGAATCAAGCGGGGAAGGGAGGGGGGGTGGTAGAGGTCCCTCTACAATTGAAGAATGTGACTCTCGGCAGGTGGTGGTGCGGATCTACGATCATCACCGCACAAGCCGGATCGGCAACGGCTTTCTATCTGAGGTGTACGGGATTTTATGATATCGTTCAACTAATCTGTATATATTTTATTGTATTTATCCCTACTTTTCATAAATACTACACGATTGCTGCTATTTTTTTAAGACATTTTTGTTTGTGCCGAGTTTTATCAGAGAGACCCAAAATCCAGAAGACATCCAACAGAGGAGATTAAAAAAACATCCTTTTTTTCAAAGCTGTGAATGTGACTTTCACCAAACATTCACTGGTGAAGAATCACAGTCATGTAAAACACACGGACCTGAAAAATCCACCTGCAGAGAATTTCAGAAAGCCAGTGTAATGGGAGTCACTTTGGTTGGGGGGGCGGCCCGTGGAACCCAGCTTACCTTAGAGAGGATGGGAAATCCCTGTCTCAGCCCCCTAGGCCCCTCTTATGTGGAAGTCACCCTTTGTCTATTAGAGACGCAGGGTGACCAAGAAAATTATGGACTTAATGGATACTGAGAATATGGTTTGGATTACTGAAATGGGACAGTAATATTCGTCAACAATATATCTCAAGGAAGATATGAAGACTCTGGGACTTTAGACATATGATCCATGTTAAGGCCTAGCTGCCTATTGCCAATAAGAGACTGCTTCACACAGTCAGACTCATAGCAGATGCTAATATCATCAGCTGTCTTCCACACATTGTTGAATATGCTGATTTACTCTCCTGTTATCTACTGTGGGTTCTGTGTTTGCACTTATAATAATGTGTATTGTACTTCAGGAGCTTGAGGACGGCAGTCTGCTAGTTAATTTGGCTCAGGTTGATTGAATCATTGTCATCTATTAGTTACTGGTGGAAAAGTAGAATACCGTTTGTGTTGGTTGTTCTTTAGATATGTTAATTCTATTTCTGTACACAATTTCATCTGCATATGATAATGTAATCAGGCACCTGACCTGGTGTGGTAATCTGATCAGGAGGGGGGATGTTTCCCTGTGCTGTATATATTGTGTGTGAGACTGTTCAATAAAGTTATACAAAAAATTGGCAGAACCCCAGCTCTGCCTTAGAATAGGTGGACTTTACTGGCATGACTTGGAGACCAAAAATAGTGAAAAATATCATTTTTATTATCAAAAGAGTGCAGCTGCAACAGGACATGCATGGATGGTGATTTATGCTGAAAGAGGGTGTATCAGTGCAGGATATACATCTTATGACTGCATACCTATCTCTATATCCTTTTTGGATTTGATGCTCATAGATGAGCGCCTATGGCAGGTTGATCTAAATACAGGTGGTCCCTAGGTTGCAGTATATTTTTGACCTCATATATACCCGTTTAGCCCCCCCCTTTTTCCTTGAACACAAAAATTAAGGGTGGTGGTTGTGAAAACAATGTTACTCAGGAAATCATCTGGTTGATATCCATCTCAACAATGGCTCCCTTGGTGGATCTGTGAATACAGCCCCATACAATGGTCTCAAATGACTAACCTAAATAAAGACTGATTTACAGTCTGGTCTTGATAAAGCTAAGGTCTGCGAAACGCGTCGACCCTGTATCGATTTTCTGTCGCTGGAAACTGGGCCACCTCATGGTAATCAAGTGGGGGATATAGGATCACCCCTGTCTCCCCACCAGGAGCAAGCGTCCTTTGTTCCAGTTTCTTCCATGTCCTGCTCTATTGGTTTTATATTTTGTACATTGTGAGTGTCCAACAATAGATGGAGCTGTGACCTTTGTCCTCTGAGACAAAATGGATGGAGCTGTGACCTTTGACCTCTGAGACCACACCTCCTGACCTTGTCCATGAACCTATTCCTGTGTCAAAACCATCCCCTGTGTCTGTACCGGCAATAGGTAACCCTAACCCTAAACCCTAACTCTAACCCTTTTAAAAATCTTTGGATAATATAAATTATATTTTTTACTATTTATGGTCTCCAAGTTGTGCCAGTAAAGTCACCTATTCTAAGGCAAAGCTGGGGTTCTGCCAATTTTTTGTATATAATTAATTGGATGTGGCATCTAATAGAGAACAATTTTACATTTTTATGTCCAATAAAGTTGTTGGTTCCAGTTCCATACAAGCTAAGTTCCGTCTAGTTTTTATGAAGGGGCGGCTAGAATATCTGATATCTATGTTCAGACTGGAGCAAGCCGTATACTGACGGAAGCCCACAAACACAGTGTGGGTCGCGGTTCCGTTACAGTCAGATTTTCTGGTTCATAAATATGAGTCCAAAAAAACCCAAAACATTTTCCTCTTACAATCCAAAAGCACACAGATACAATGTTAGATATTGAAGTTTATCAGCCCCTGCTTTATTTTTCCTCCCTTTTTCTCTTGAATTAGGTCCATTGAGAATTGTTACAACCCCACCACAGAGAGCGCCCCCCATAGATTTAATGGTCAGCACTCTCCGGCAATTGTTGGTTACCATTTCACTCGGCCCAAGTGACATGGTGCTGAACAGTAAATCTGTGGGGGGCGCTCTCCGTGGTGGGGGTGTAACAATTCTCACTGGACCTAATTCAATGGAAAAAGGGAGGAAAAATAAAGCATAGGGTGATAAAGGATTCCCAGAGACATTAGACTTCCATCATCGTCCCATACATCAATGCGGTCACACAGCGTCTTTCTCACAGATCCAGCGCAGAGGGATGTAACAGTTCTCCAACATCAGACGAGGTCCAAGCTTGGCGCAGCTTCCAATTCCTTCGGTGACATTCCTAGATAGGAGAGA